>NW_026652345.1:26371-233131 GCF_009828535.3 Hylobates moloch | reverse complement strand
ACACACACGCATATATATATATATATATATATATATATATATATATGATGTTCATTGCAGAAAATATAAAAATACAGACAAGCATGAATAAATTTTAAATATTCACCCAGAGATAACCAATGTTAACATTTATATAGATCTCTTTTGCAAAACTGAAATTATACTCCCGAGACTTAAAATCTGCTTTTTGACTTAACGTACTGTGCACATTTTTTCCTGTGCCTTTAAATAGATTTTCCCAACCCATGATTTTTAAGGGCTTTATAATATTCCACCATACACGTATACCATAATTTATTTAGTTGATTCCCCTATTGTTAAAAATGTATACCATTTCCAGTTCTTTTAAAATAATTATAAATAAAACTACTATGAACTTACTTGCAATTACATCTTTACAGGCATCCATGACTATATCCTTCACATAAATATCTAGAAAGACAATTTCTGTGTTAAAGAACATACTCATTTTTAAGATTCCTGATACACAGGGCTAAATTGTCCTCCCCAAAGGCAGTATTCATCTGCACTCCCAATAATGGTGTAGTAGGATTCTCATTTGGACCACCTTTTCATTTTAAAAAACTTCCAATATTGTAAGCAAAGAAATAGCATTTCACGCTGGGCACAGTGGCTCATGCCTGTAATCCCAGCACTTTGGGAGGCCGAGGTGGGCGGATCACCTGAGGTCGGGAGTTCAAGACCAGCCTGACCAACACGGAGAAACCCCGTCTCTACCAAAAATACAAAATTAGCCAGGTGTGGTGGCACATGCCTGTAATCCCAACTACTTAGGAGGCTGAAGCTGGAGAATCGCTTGAACACAGCAGGCAGAGGTTGCAGTGAGCCAAGATCGCACTACTGCACTCCCGCCTGGGCAATAGAGAGAGACTCCGTCAAAAAAAGAAAAGAAAAAGAAAAGAAATAGCATTTCATTCTTTCATTTGCATATCTTTGGTGACCAATGGGATTGAGCAATTTTACATTTAGTTTATAAAACAATTTCAATATTTCTGGCTATTTATAACCACCTACAATGCTTGTTAATGATTGAAACCAACCACTTTAACTTATGTAGTAGTTCACCACATTGAGCTCCAGGATCTACAGTCAGAGGTGGTTGTCTGAGCCTGTGCTGCAGAGAAGATGTTCAATGCTCTGGGAAGGCAGGGTTGCCACATTAAATCCCTTGGCAACACATGGGGGGGTGCGACAAACGCAGGCACTAAGATGTCCATGACTTCAAGGGTAGCCACTTTCCAGCTGCGATGGAACAAAGGTCAGGCAGCCATCACCTTTTGGGGGCTTTGAACCCTCACGCAGAAGCCCCATTTCCACTAGAAATAATAAACCTATGATGCAATGTTGGTTCAACTCTCCAATCTCATCACGCCCACTCTGTGCCAGCCAACCATCACCCTGGCCACAGAGCCTTCTTCTGTCCCCCTAACATGGCAAGCTCCTTCCTGCCCCAGGCCCTTGGCTCTAACTGCTCCCTGTACCTGGGATCCTTCCACCCCATCTCCACAGGGCTGGCTCTTCCTCTCATTCTGGTGCAGGTGTACACGTCACCTCCTCAGCAGGCCTTCCCAACCTGGAGCACCCCAGGCACTCCTGTTCATCCTGTGCAATTCTCTGCACAGCCCTTGGGCCTGTTCCCCTTCCCCTTCTCTTTCTTTATTGTCTGTCCCACTGCCTTTGACCCACCTTTTTCCTGGGGGTCTAGGCCTGGTTGCTGAGCACAGCATCCAGCAAGTATTTAGAATATATTTACTGAGTGCACACATGTGTGCACAGAGTTAGCCTGAAGACCGCCCCTCCTCCATCAATCCCTTGGACTGGAACTTGTTTGGTCATTCCACAGTCATGACTCACCTAATGGACTGTCTCAGGTTGGGGCTGAAGTTTCCCCATGATGTACCCCCCAACCCTGAAGCTGCCCTGAACTGAAAGTTCTGGATGCAGCACTGCCCCCGTCAATAGCGTCAACAGCAGCGCCCAGTCTCCAACACCTGCTCTTCCTGCAGCCTCAGCAAGGCTCCATTCATCCTCTGACTCTACTCCTCTGGGCCCAGTGCTTGCAAAATAAAATCATAAGCCCCTCAAATGTTGATTCAGCCTGGATTACAATGAAAAGATAAAACGTGAATCACAATGATGTGCAAGGAGTGCTTGGAGAAGAAACATTCCTGCTGACATTGAAATTCTCTTACTAAATTGTCTTTTCTCAATGATCTCACGTCAGTGACCTCACTGAAGGCACATAAAGGATGAGGCAGTTAGAAGATATTATACTCCAGCGACTATAAACGTACTGGGAGGAGAAGCATAATCAGAAGAGGGCAAAGGTCTTACTTGAGTTTAAACATGTGGTGCTTCACTTACTCATCAGAAATCACAGTCATTCTGTTCAAAATGTCCTGAGAAGGAGAAAGTAGCTCCCTGAGCTACTCAACCATCTGCTATAGTTTTTGGTTTAGTTTCTCATAAATGAAGTCCTTAACTATGAAGTATACTATGGTAGCAAGGCTTGCAAACAGGCTAGTTATAGAAAATAACATCTGCTTATTATCATACAGGATATAGGAAAATGGATTTCTGTTAAGAGGTAAATGAACTCAAGAGTCGTGAGGTGAATGACCCACTCCATGGGCAGTGTAGGGCTTTCTCTGTCAGGAGGCTTCAGAATCTTTAGGTCTGGCCTTGTAGGATGCTTGACGTAAGGGGTGCCTCTAGTGAATCCAAATCCAACTATGGAATCTTCATTCTTCCTTGGTGCCTGTGGGCTGACTGGGACAGGCCAGCACTAAAGCATTAAAGTGCTGAGGTTGACAACTGCAAGCGTGGTGCCACCGGGTCCTTTGTCCTCTCTCTCCTTGTCCTGATAGGCAGGAGATGGTCAGTTTGCTTTGCCCTCTGCCTTCCCCTTGCTGAAGGACCTTGGCCTGTAAGTCACCTGATGAAAGTGTGAAATTCAGCCCTAGGTCTCTTCTCAGTCCTCTGTCACTTCCCAAGAAGCATGACGAGGCACAGCTACCACACACCTCCATGGCTCGCACCTTGGCTGCGTTCCTAGGGCTCTGCCATGTCCTAGACTTTGCGGCTGACAATGGTGATGTGGTTGAGGTCATAGGGCAATTTTAAAAGGGTGAAGTCTGCCAACACTGGAGTGAACTTGGAATCAGATTCCTTCCAAGAGCCTCCAGGTAAGAGCCCAGCCAACACCTGGACACATGGAGCAGAGAACCTACCTGGGCTCATAGGGGCTTCTGATGTACAAAACTGTGAGCTGCTAAGTGGGCATTGTTTAAATGACTATCTTTGCAGCATTTTGCAGCAACAGAAACCTGATAGAGTGGAATTACTGGGACCAAGAAATAACAGAGAATTCCACAGTTCCTTAGGATCAGATAATTTTCCTGGCCTAGATGGTGAAAGAGTGGTGGTCTCTTCTTCAGGCCATCAATGTCTCCATCGTCATGTCCACTGTGTTTCTCATCTTTTACAGCATGCAGACGGCTGGCAACTGGAGACACAGAACTGGAAAGAGTTCTCTCAGGCTTAGGCATGAGTTTTAGATCAGAGGTTCTCAACGCTGTCTGCATGTTAGAATCACCTGAGTAGCTGTCCTAGGCAATTCTGTGGCTACAACGAAGTACCATGGGTGGGGTGGCTTATAAACAACACAAAGTTCTTGTTCACAGTTCTGGAGGCTGGACAGTCCAGGGTCAAGGCAGGTTTCGTGTCTGGTGAGGGCCCATTTCCTGGTTCATAGGTCACACCTTCCCATGTGTCCTCGCACGGTGAGAGAGGCAAAGCAGCTCTGAGGTTTCTTGGATAAGGGCTCTCACCCCAGGAGGGGACTGAGTCACCTCCCTAAGGCCCCACTGCCTAACATGGTCACATCGGTGATTAGGTTTCAACATACCAATCTGGGGTTGGGATAAGAGGAACACAAACAGACCACAGCAGCAGCTTTTTAGAAACCCTGGTTCCTGGGGTTCTCCACATTAGAATTTGATTCTTTAGATCCAGGGTTAGGCCCAGACACAGGTATTTTTAAAAGCTCTCTAGGTGGTTCCAATCCATAGTCCACATTGCGAACCCTGCCTGAGGGGCTGAATTATAAGACGCCCCTATGACTTCTACTCCCTGGTGTCAACCTGATGTTATTCCCAAGATTACCTATGGCAAAGGGATTTTACACATGTGATTAGCTGATTAATGAACTGATCCTAAGGTAGGGAGAAGATCGGGTGGGCCTGACCTAATCACATTGGATGTTTAAAGGCAGAGAGTTCTCTCCAGCTGGTGGAAGAGGAAGTCTGAGATTGGAGGCATGACCATGAGGGCACTGCCATGCGGGATCAGCCTCGATCTAGGAGCTGAGCGTGACTCCTGGCCAACAGCCAGAGGGAAAATGGGGACCTAGGTCTTACCACCATAAAGAGCTCATCAATCCCTGGATAAGCATGGATGCAGGCTCTCCCCAGAGTCTCAGGGTGAGGGCGCTGCTCAGCTGACGCCCTGACTTCAGCCTCAGGGGACCCTCAGTGGACAGCCCAGCCTCACAAGCCAAACTTCTGACCTGCTGGGAGCTAACGAACATGTAATGTTTACGTTGCCAAGTCTGTGATAATTTGTTACCCAGTGAAAGAAAACTAATGCAATGACTTAGATGAAAGCAATAAAAGTACTTGGCCATTTCTAGCCAAACTGTTTTCAAAGTTATGTTTTCCACAAGAGTGAACTTTGCTGTCACTTTACATCTTTTCTTTTCTGCTACAATACTGCTCTAATATTCTAAACTGACACGTGAAACCAGAGGACTTTAAAATTCTTAAACTTGGCCCATTGTAACTTCCTAAGGATTATGGATTCCAGCTTTGGAGATGCAGGTGAGATGTATGGACTCCCCATTCCTGCCCTTGCCTGATTCACCAGAATTGGCAAAGGGCCCAGGGAGCACAGCTAAGGTGTCACCCATGAAGGGGCGAGGCAGCTGTACCTCTTGATGCTTCTTGGGAGGTGACAGAGGACTTAGAAGAGACTTGGAGCTGAATTCTACACATTCATCAGAGTGTCTTTTTACCCCAAGATCCCCCAGCTGAGGGAAAGCAGAAGGCAAAGCAAACTGAGAATCCCTTGGCCTAGCTGAGGTATGAGGGCATCAGGCCAGGGACAGAGGACAAAGGACCTGGTGGCACCACACTTGCAGCTGTCAATCTCCAAACTGCAGAGCGCCCCATGTGACAATTTCTGGCCATGGCAAGGACCTCAGCACTAATGCTTTAGTGCTAGAAAGTCCCTGTTTCCTGCTGGCTGTCAGCCAGGGGCCCTTCTCGGCTCCTTCTCACGTGCTCCTCCCTCTTCAAGCCACTAAGAACACAAAGAGTCCTTTTCACACTTTGAATTTCTCCGATTTCTGCCACAAGCCAGAGACATCGCTTGGCTTCTAAGGGGCTCTGTGATTAGGTGGGGCACATCCAGACCATCTCCCTGTGTCATATAAAGGGATGGACATTATACTAGGGAGAGTCATGGGGGTTATCCTTAGAATTCTGCCTGTCACATTCACCCTTTTGGCTTTCTGTCCTTTCAGAATTCTTACTGGTAATTACATTCAAGATAGAGATTTTCCCATCATAACACAAAACTAGGAGCTCAAAGTAGACTTTTAGACGAAAGAAAAGGAGGTGTAGCGGTTCCCTGGGTCAGGGCTGCCTTTATCTTGGAAAACAGCTAACAGGCATCAGGAGCATGAAATGTGAAGACTGAGAGTAATTTGCAGGGCCTTCCTAGGAGTGACTTATTCCAAAAAGATCCCAGGGTGCCTGAGTTGAGCAGAATGTGTGGAAGGGTCTCCTAGGAGCATCATTTTGAGCTCAGTGAGGGCCTCACTTCATAGTGAGGGCAGACTCACATCCTTTCACTGGGTCTCAATCCTGGGCCACTCGAGATGTCAGGCAGCTGGCTCGGGGCTCGGCAGGTGGGTCTGGCTGTGACGCTTACTTCCCAGTGCTGCTGACCTGGGACGGCCACCATTGTGTCACTTCAGCTCCAATCACACAGTCACGGCAGTGAGGACCTCCTTACTCTGACCCTCCACACCTAGTCCTTGGTGGGAAATAAACCTTCATGCAGACACCAAAGCCCTTCAGGGAAGGGGAGCAAGTGCTCGAATGTCACCTCCCTGACCACTGTGTATAAACTGTACCATTCACCCAACATTCCCAATCCTCCTTTCCTGCTTTATTTCTCTCCACAGCAATACAACCTTCAAATACGGTACACGTTACTTTTTAATTTTAATTAACTGCCAGTACCCCTGAGAATTTAAGTTCCATGACAGCAGGAACTTTTGCCTGTTTCATTCACTGTGTAATCCCCAGCAACTGCAATTACCTGGAGCTGAAGAGGTCTCTCAATAAAAATTCATTGTTGAAATAATATATAATTCAATTCATTATTGAATAATATATTAACAAAGACCAACAGAAACAGATTACAGAAGCCAGAAATAAAGCTGCATACCTATGATCATCTGATCTTCAACAAAAACAAGCAACAGGAAAGGGCTTCCTATTCAGTAAATGATGCTGAGATACCTGGCTAGCCATATGCACAAGAATGCAACTATACACCTACCTTTCACCACATACAAAAATTAACTGGAGATGGATTAAAGATTTAAATGTAAGACCTCAAACTATCAAAAATACTAAAAGAAAACCTAGGAAATGCCCTTCTTGACATTGGCCTTGGCAAAGAAATTTTGGCTAAGTCCCCAAAAGCAACTGCAGCAAGACCAAAAATTGACAAGTGGGACCTAATTAAGAGCTTCTGGACAGCAAAAGAAACTATCAACAGAGTAAACAGACAACTTATAGAATGGGAGAAAATATTCACAAACTATGCATCTAATATCCAGAGTCTATAAGGAACTTAAACAGATCAACAAACAAAAAACAACCCCATTAAAAAATGGGCAAAGGACATGAACAGACACTTCTCAAAAGAAGACATACGAGTAGCCAACAAACATGAAAAAATGCTGATCGTCACTCATCATCAGAGAAATGCAAATCAAAACTGCAATGAGATGGCCTTCTCATCAGTCAGAATGGCCACTAAGAGTTGAAAAATAAAAAAAAATAAATAAATAAAAGTTGAAAAATAACAGACGCTGGTGAAGCTATAGAGAAAAGGGAACACTTATACACTGTTGGTGGGAATGTAAATTAGTTCAGCCAGTGTGGAAAGCAGTTTGGAGATTTCTCAAAGATCTTCAAACAGAGCTACCATTAAACCCAGCAATCTCATTACTGGGTATGTACCCAAAGGAAAACAAATCATTGTACCAAAAAGACACATGTACTCATATGCTCATTCCAACATGAGTCACAATAGCAAAGACATGGAATGAACCTAAATATCCATCATTGATAAACTAGATAAAGAAAATATGGTACATATATACCATGGAATACTACACAGCCATAAAAAGAAGGAAACCATGTCTTTTGCAGCAAGATGGATGCAGCTGGAAGCCATTATCTTAAACAAACTAATGCAAGAAGAGAAAACCAAATACCTCATGTCCTCAGTTATAAATGAGGGTAAACATCAAGTATATGGAGACAAAAAGATGGGAATAACAGACAGTGGGAACTCCGAAAGAGGTGAGGGAGGGTGGGGAGCAAGGCCTGAAAAGCTAACCACTGGGTACTATTCTCATTAGTTGAGTGACGGGATCAATTGTACCCCAAACCTCAGCATCACACAATATACCAATGTAACAAACCTGCACCCCTGAATCTAAAATAAAAGGTACACGGCTACTGGTTTTCAAAAAGACTATGAACCATCTGACTTTCACCCGTTCTTTTTGCCTTCCTAATTCTGAGAGAACAAGCCTATGAGCCATCTTACACAAACAGGTCTAGACAGAATATTTTGTGAAGAGTAAATGAAGCAGACACATTTTTATATTTCTAATCTTACAGAGATTTAATAACGAATGGAAAGTACTCCAGGCAAAATGAGTTTCGGGTTTCATTAAATGTAAAATGTTATGAAAACTAATATAAGACATTCAGAAAAACAAACAAAAAAAGCACTCCAGCAGGAAATACTATTCTTAGGATCATGACTGGAAACATCTTATTTTCTGTCTCTTCACTGCAATCTCATTACAATAAGGTTACATCAAAAATGTGAATTGCCTTTTCATATCCACTCTGGCAGCTGCCTCAGTCCATTTCTGTCAGGTGGGGGACAGCACAGGTAGCATCAGTGACGTCATTCTTTTTTTTTTTTTTTTCCTTTTTCTTGAGACAGAGTCTCACTCTGTTGCCCAGGCTGGAGTGCAGTGGCACGATCTCGGCTCACTGCAACCTCCACCACCTGGGTTCAAGCAATTCTCCTGCCTCAGCCTCCCAAGTACCTGAGATTACAGGCCTGTGCCACCAAGTCCGGCTAATTTGTGTGTGTATGTGTGTGTGTGTGTGTGTGTGTGTATGTGTATATATATATAATATATATACATATATATTATATATATATACTTTTTAATAGCAATAGGATTTCGTCATGTTGGCCAGGCTGGTCTTGAACTCCTGACCTCAGGTGATCCACCTGCCTCGGACTCCCAAAATGCTGGGATTATAGGTGTGAGCCACTGCACCTGGCCAGTGGTGTCATTCTTGAATGATTGCTCCTTTTAACTGTTTTCTTCAATTTCTCATTACCATTCCTATCTCCTTTATGCTAAATCTCCTGCTGGCAGCTGCCTCCCTCTGGCTTCTTATTCTTTCCCATGTCCTTGGCAGTGTGGCTGATGGGCTAGGGAGGCTGTAATCAAGGGACCTTCCTTCATGGCATGGTCCAGTCTGGGAACAGGGCAGAGGCAGAGTGGACAGAATAGCAGGAAGAACAAACAGGAACAAACAGGGGTCTAAGGCACGTTTATACTTTGGGAGCCTCTATTACTGGTCAGTAACATGATAGACCCCTCCCTCCCTCCCTTTTTTGAGACAGTGTCTCCCTCTGTCACTGTCACCCAGGCTGGAGTGCAGTGGAGCTATCACAGCTCATGGCAGCCTTAAACTCCTGGGCTCAAGTAATCCTCCTGCCTCAGACTCCCAAAGTGCTGAGGTTTTTTTTTTTTTTTTTTTTTTTTTTTTTTTGAGATGATGTTTCACTCAGTTGCCCAGACTGGAGTGCAGGTGTGTGATATCAGCTCACTGCAACCTCTGCCTCCTGGGTTTAAGCGATTCTCCTGCCTCAGCCTCCTGAGTAGCTGGGATTACAGGTGCATGCCACCACGCCCAAATAATTTTTCGTATTTTTAGTAGAGACGTGGTTTCACCATGTTAGCCAGGCTGGTCTCGAACTCCTGACCTCAGGTGATCCTCCTGTCTCGGCCTCCCAAAGTGCTGGGATTACAGGCGTGAGCCACCGCGCCTGGCCTCTTTTTTTTTTTTTTTTTTTTTTTTAAACATAAAGTGAAAAGAAGATAATGGCAAAGACACAAGATACATACACTCTGGGTAGATTCTGGTTTTAAGACATCTGACTGCTGATATGACAGAGACTCCCTGTTCTGCTAATTTACTATCTGGGCTGCATCTTGGCTGAGACTGGGTTTTTCCTTCCACCTTCTTTCTCTCCCCACCTCCCGAAAAAGCTTGAGGCTGGGAAGGGAGTGTTGTGGTGCCAGAATCGTCAGAAAGTTTGGCAAAATATTGTAAGAATGCAGTAGGAATTGGTGATTTTAAAGAGAAACCAGTTTCTATTTAGTGGGAAAGATACAACAATAAAGCTTTTACAGGAAAAAGTGAGACAATATGTTTATGATCCATGAATAAACAATTTTTTTTTTTTTTTTTTTGAGATGGAGTCTCACTCTGTTGCCCAGGCTGGAGTGCAGTGGCATGATCTCAGCTCCCTGCAAGCTCTGCCTCCCGGGTTCACACCATTTTCCTGCCTCAGCCTCGTGAGTAGCTGGGACTACAGGCGCCCGCCACCATGCCCGGCTAATTTTTTGTATTTTTAGTGGAGACGGGGTTTCACCGTGTTAGCCAGGATGGTCTCAATCTCCTGACCTCGTGATCCGCCCACCTCGGCCTCCCAAAGTGCTGAGATTACAGGCGTAAGCCACCATGCCCGGCCATAAATAAACAATTTCTTATACAGAATACAAAAAGCACTAACCATTAGATGAAAGACTGATAAATTAGACTTAATTAAAATTAAGAACTTTGTTCATCAAAAGAAAAAAATTTAAGGCACACTGGGAGAAGGTATTTGCCATATATGTATTTGACAAAGGACTTACGTGGAGAATACATAAAGAACTCTTAAAAGCAATAAGGAAGAGAATGACATCTGATTCTTAAAATGGACAAAAGTTCATATCCTGTTTACAGAGCCAATACTCACCCTCCCCACCGCCAAACAAACAAATAAAGTGGGCAAAAAACCTGAGCAGGTGCATCCCAGAAGGGACTATCCACGTGGCCAATTTGCATATGAAAAGGTGCTCAATCTCCACTGCCAAAAGAAAAATGCAAATCAAAACCACAATGAGACACTACTACACATTACCCACATGACCTCCAGTAAAAAGACTGATGCTACCAAGTGTTGATGAAAATGCACAGAAATTGACCTCTCATAAATTGCTGAGAAGACATAAATTATACAAATACTTCAGGCATCTGTTTGGTATTATCCTAGAATGTATGCATACCCTAAGACCCAGGAATTCCATTCCGAAGTATGTAACCAACAGGAACAAGCACATATGTGTTTCAAGAGACATCAACAAGAACATAACGGCACTATTCACCTTAGCCCCAAACTGGACTTGACTCAACTATCTATCAATAATAGAATGGATAACTAAATAATGCTATAATCCTACAATGGGTTACTAAATGGTGAAGAAAATGAACAAATTACAGTATAGGTGACAACATGAATAAATCTCACTGATTCAATACTGTGTAAAAAAAAAAAGCCCCCCTCCATCTCTGTACAGGGGAGCCTCCATTTTCTGCCTTCTCCCATCTTTCTTCCTATTAAACTCTCCGCTCCCTAAAACCAAAAAAATAAAAAAGATAGATGCAAAATTACATAGTTTTTAAAATTCCATTTGTAATAAAATTCAAATGCAAGCAATACTAACATAATATTTGGGGCTGTATACTTTTGTGAAAATCCATAAGGAGAATAATTGAGGACAATGGTTATCTTAGGGAGTAGTAAGGGGTTATGATGGGAAAGTTATAGGAAAGGTCTGTGGGAGCTGGGTTATCTTAGGGAGTAGTGAGAGGTTATGATGGGAAAGTTGTAGGAAGGTCTGTGGGAGCTGGCGATGCTCTTCTTCTGGATGCGAGTGGAGACTGTATGACTTTTCACTTCCTCATAGTTCAAGAGACTATCATTTGAGGCCAGGAGTGGTGGCTCATGCCTGTAATCCCAGGACTTTGGGAGGCTGAGGTTGGCGGATCACCTGAGGTCACGAGTTTGAGACCAGCCTGGCCAACGTGGTGAAACCCCATTTCTACTAATAATACAAAAATTAGCCAGGTGTGGTGGCTCACGCCTGTAATCCCAGCCACTCCAGAGGTCGAGGCAGGAGAATTGCTTGAACCTGAGAGGCAGAGGTTGCAGTGAGCCAAGATCACGCTACTGCACACCAGCCTGGGCAACAGAGTGAGATTCCATCTCTTAAACAACAACAACAAAAAACTATCATTTACATTTTGTGCATTTTTATCTTTGTGTATAGTGTTTCACATGCACAAAAAACTTAAACTTATACCAGATATTAATTCCTTTTCTGAACAGAAAACAGATACTGTCCTAGTAAACAAAAGCTCTTTAAACTAAATGCAAACAACCCTGAAAGCAATAGAAAGAAAATATTTGGAGAAGTTTTGGTGGCTCATTTATGTAGGGCCTTTATATGAATTAGGCAAAGCACTCTTCTTTGGGAGTGTAATTTAGCAAAAGCTGTCTCCTTGGGTGGAGGCCCCACTACAGCATTCTTTCATGCATTCCCACTGATCATAAAACCCACACCACTACCTCACTGACGCCATACCCACTAACAGTCACGCAAAGAAAACAGCCATTCTATATTGTTCTTCGGTGCTCTCATAATGTTTAACCTTGCCTTTTACTTAAAAGATTACAGGAACTGGCTTTAGGAGATCCAAAATATCCAACCAAGGTTGCAAGTATCCCACCTCAGGAAGGAATGCTAAACAACTGATTCATACAGCCTTGCTGCCACTAACCAGAGCACTAGGTGGCCCATTACTCAAGACAACCATTGCCAGCAGATAAGCTGACTCACGTCCCCTCCACTCACGTTCTCTACCCTGCCCAGCCCACATTCCCTACCTTGACATCAATTTCTGCACAATTGCCTAATAAAAGAAATCCCTATCAGCTCATTTCAGGGAGTCAGTCAGAGAATCCTCCCTCTCCTGTGCTTCCTCCCTTGTGCCTGGGCATATGCTCCAATAAAGCCTTGCTAGGAAAACTCTTTTGTCCTGGTGAGAATTTCTATTGCCTCAAGAGCCTAAGAACCCGTGGTCGGTAACACTTTGAGCAAAGGAAAAGGTCCCCCTTCCCTAGGGAGATGCAGCTCTGCATGCACTCATATGTTTGCTGGGTGGAGTGCAAACTGGCTTCCCGTTGCATATGCCTTCTGTCTAGGAGAATAGAAAGATGATAATTACATGCATATTGGCCCACCAAGCACAGGCACACATGGAACATGTACTGGCACAGGACTACTACTGCCCAGGGCTGGTGGAAGCTGGCTGACGTTGTCCCTTACCACATAACCTTCTGTCTTCTTCTGGTACCATTTCACTACAGCGTTGCACTTGAAACCGCCATATTCCTGGGCCAAGGCCACCAGAGGGTTTCTTCTTTCCACACTGGTTAGAGAGAAGAGCACATGTTAAGGAGAAGATGCTAATGTTCAGAATCCTCAAATTCACAAGAAATAAATGCCTACTTTAGAAAAGCACATGTCTAGTTTATTCAGCCAGAATCTGAAGAAACAACCACATTAGTTACATTAATAACATATTTGATGTCTCACAGTGTGAAATAAACATGAAATTGTGCCTCCTGACTGTCATGAGTCTGGGGAGAGTTTTGCTACATTTTGTTTTAAAATCCATCTGTTGCTCATCCATCTAGTCTTTTATTTGTGTAAATATAATTCAGGCTAGAACCTTTAATTCAATCTCATTTGAATTAAGGATATCTATACAAAAGCATTCTACAGGTTTCAAGACTATATCAGTATCTAAATAACATTTAAAAGGTAGAGACTGGCACAGCACAGTGGCTCACGTCTGTAATCCCAGCACTTTGGAAAGCTGAGGCAGGAGGATTACCTGAGCCCAGGAGCTTGAAACCAGCCTGGGAAACATAGTGAGACCTCGACTCTGAAATAAATAAATAAATAAATAAGCTGGGCATGGTGGCACATACCTGTAGTCCCAGCTATTCAGGAGGCTGAGGTGGGAGGACTGCTTGAGGCGAGGAGTTCAAGGATGTAGTGAATTATGATTATACCACTGCACTCCAGCCTGGGCAACAGAGCGAGACCCCCATCTCTAAAAAATAATAAAAAAAAATTTCAAGGTATATTGGAAGGTCATATTAAAAATACCAGATATCCTGCCATTGCTTTATCTCAATGAGATAAATGTAAAATTGAAATAAATTGATTTTACTAATTTAACTTTTCACCATGAAAGATAAAACATCAATAGCATATTAATATACACACAGCCTTCCTGTATGCATTTCTGGTATAATGAAAAGGAGAATTTTAGAATAGCACTAATTCTGGTTTTTAAAACCTCTTTTGATTATTTAAATCTCATGCATATAAACAGGACAATATATAATATCTGAGGCTTTAAATTAAACCTCTGAAATATATGACTTCATCTATTTGGGTGCAAATATAGGCTACATCCAAAAGTATAACAATAAGACCTAGCTTATTCATTCAGACTTTCATAAATCCTTTGACAGTACCCTTATTAGTAATTATAATATTTATTAAAAAGCTACTACTAGCTACTTGGGAGGCTGAGGCAGGAGAATTACTTGAACCCGAGGCAGAGGTTGCAGTGAGACTGTCTCCAAAAAAAAAAAAAAAAAAAAAAAAGCTATTACTCCAAAAGTAGCCAATTTTGTATATTGATAAACAATACATTCATATTGTATATGAATGAGCATACTCATTCATAAGTTTTACTGAGTGAAATGTTATGTGTGTTGCACAATGCAAGGGGCTGGGAGAGATACCAAATGTAAGCTGAACATTTACTGTCCACTAAATTACAGCATAAATGGAGATAAAGGCACATATTGTGCAGAAGTTATCCACACCACAAAGCAGTACAGAAATTAAACACTGGAAACAGTGTAAGACACCGAAGTCAGAAAAGGGAGATGTTGGCCAGGCATGGTGGCTCACACCTGCAATCCCAGCATTTTGGGAGGCTGAGGTGGGCAGATCAGGAGTTTGACACCAGCCTAGCCAAAATGGTGAAATCCCATCTCTACTAAAAAAAATACAAAAATTAGCTGGGTGTCATGGTGCATGCCTTTATAATCCCAGCTACTTGGGAGGCTGAGGCATGAGAATCCCTTGAACCCGGGAGGCAGAGGTTGCAGTGAGCCCAGATCACGCCACTGTACTCCAGCCTTGGTGACAGAGTGAGGATCTGTCTCAAAAAAAAAAAAAAAGAAAAGAAAAAGAAAAAAAAGGGAGAAGGGAGATGTCAATGCTGCCAGGTGTTAGCTATAACTTCATGAAAGTTTTGACCTTTAAATAAAGAGAACAGTATTTAGCACGTGAAAGGACAAAAGGAAGACAATTCAAGTTAGAACCTTATACACAAAGACTTACACTCAAATATGCTTGTGCAATATTGCTAAGGCACGGACTAAAACAGGTTCAGGTGGAGGGAGAGGCCGGGCCATTCTGGCAGGTAGGCAGGGGTGGTGCTAAGTAGTGGAGCATCTAGAAGATCAGGATGAGGAGTGAGGATGACAGAGTCATGGGAAATTTCTGCAAAGTCTGCAGCAGTATGTGCTCAGTGCTTCAGAAGATTAACCAACACGAAAAAGGAGGAAGACATGAGAGAGGAAACAGTTGAAAGAGGTTTACTGTAACCTGCATGACCAGGGGCACCGAAAAGGGAGGAGGTGACAGAGGTGTGGCAGCAAAGACCAGCTCTTAGTGACCACCCTGCTGGCCTTGCAGTCCTCTCCCTCTGCCAAGCCCTCCTTCACATCCCTGCAAAAGTCCTCCTTAAACACTGATTTCAAAATGCCTCTCTAATCCTTATATGCCACTGTTTTCTGATGACTCCTCCTTAAAATATGGGTCCAATCTCACTGTACCATAACTCACAAACAGGAACAAAATCCCACAAACTTGGTGGCTCCTGAGTGCTTTACCAAAATAAAGCACAAACCTCTTCCTTAGCAATGAAGATTTGCAACATGGCTCCAACCTGCCTTCCAGCTGGAAATGTCCTAGTCACCTATCCATCCACCCAACAAATACTGACAGACAGCCTACCATACATATATACGGAAGAGTCCCTGGCCTTAGCAAGCCCACAGTCTAGTCCAGACACACACTACCACCCACATTCCCTGAACTTCTACTTCTCTCTAGACTTCTTATGACAACTAACAACTCTCAAGTACTTTGTCTATTCAGTATTGTTTTTTTACAGCTCTTAATTTCACCTTGCACACTACTTACTGTCCAGCATCCTCCTTTTAAACTCACTGAAGACGGGCACTGCATCTTAATTATTTTCATGCAGCAAATATTTGTCGAAGTCAATTGGCCAGGAGAACAAAACAGAAGGAACAATCAAAGCTGATCAGCCCTATGTTTTTCTGATTTCTTACTGTTAGAGACATGATACCTGAAACTGCTTCGTGGTTCCCTCTTTCTTGGGGCCACTTCCACTTTCCCTCTAGTGGAGGTGCTCAGCAGTCTCACGTCCCCAAAGTCCAGAGAGGGGGGGTCTGCTGAGTGACTCCAGCAAGGAACTCTTGCAGAGGTGGGGGTCTGGCTTCAGTTCCTAGGTCCTTCCCTTTCGAAGATCTGTGGGAACGACCACATAATCACCTATTCCTGAAGAAGAGGCTCTTGATTGCCATCAAACATCATACTCTAGTACAATACAGTTCTCATTTTATCCTCAAGTATAAACATATATATGTTCTGATGTAATGAAAATGCAATAGGGACGTGGATTCTCCAGGCAGGACCACTACATCCTTTATAGGATGTATATCTGAATCAACTCTTGTTCAAAAATTATTGTGAATTTCAAGACGATGTCATCAGAGCATTAAACCAAGCATGCACCTTTCTAAGGACCTTATGAAATTGCCCTTACCTGGAGAAAGACATTACCTGCCCTCAGGTAATGTTTTGTTTTAATTGACAGACATCTGAGAGAGAGACAGAGAGAGAGTGGCAGGAAAACGCCTCATGTGATGATCAGGTCACAGGCAGCGGCAGGCAAGAATCTGGGAACCAAGAAGAACTATTTTACATGAGAAAGGCCATTCCAGCCACAGGGCCTGGTTCAGTAAAAAAGTAGAAATCATTCTGTAGCAGATAGAGCTGCAGATAAAACCCCTCAGACACCAAATTAAAGAAGGAAGGAGTTTATTCGTCCGGGAGCATCGGCAAGACTCCTGTCTCAAGAGCCGAGCTCCCCGAATAAGCAATTCCTGTCCCTTTTAAGGGCTCATAACTCTAAGGGGGTCTTCGTGAGAGGGTCGTGATCGATTGAGCAAGCAGGGTACCCTGACTGGGGGTTGCATACACCAGTAATTAGAACGGAACAGAACAGGACAGGGATCTTCACAGTGCTTTTCTTATGCAAATAATTGATTAGGTCAGGGGTCGATCTTTAACTACTAGGCCCAGGGTGTGACGCCGGGCTGTCTGCTTGTGGATTTTATTTCTGCCTTTTAGTTTTTACTTCTTCTTTCTTTGGAGGCAGAAATTGGGCATAAGACAATATGAGGGGTGGTCTCCTCCCTTAATTCTTTCAAGGCTCATTCTGCTGTCATATTAGTCAGAATCAAAACAGATAATGAAATAGACTGAATCCTCTAGATGGTATTTCTTTTTCTTTTTTAGATAAGGGGTTTCGCTATGTTGCCCAGGCTGGATTTGGACTTAACCTCCTGGGCTCAAGTGATCCTCCCACCTCAGCCTCCTGAGTAGCTAGGACTAAAGGAGCATGCCCTGATACCTGGCCAGATGATATTTCATAAAGGACCATAAAAATATAGAACAGGAGAAACCTTTCAAAGATTGTCTATGGTTATAGGGGAAACTGGAGCTAAGAGAACTAAGTGCCTTGTTTAGAGCTACACAGCAAACCAGAGACCAGGCCCACAGTTGCTGCCCATGACCCACAAATACTCACGGAAGAAAACAATCCTTCTACAGCTCACAGCCACCAATTATGGGTACTAAAGTTGGGAGTGGGGCTAATTAGCTCTAAATAGCAGAGAAAAACAGTATTTACATCACTAAAGAGAACAAAAACAGCCCATTAATCCCTGTTTCTGCAGCTTCTGATGACCTCAGTGTTGACAAGCAACTTCTGGGGATTGCTGGAAGCAAGCAATTGTCACTGTGATCCTTTGTTATTACAGTAAATAGAATCATCCAAGCAGACAGGTGCCTGGAGGGGGCTAAGTGGGGAGTATCGTCAATGAGGTATTTACTTCAGGGCAATAGTTGTTGTGGTCTCAACTTTAGTATGCATCTTGGCAATTAAAAGAATGGTTTTTTTGGCCAAGCATGGTAGTTCACATGCTTTGGGAGGCTTAGGTGAGAGGATTGCTTGAGGCCAGGAGTTCAAGACCAGCCTGGGCAACAAAGCAAGACCCTATGTCTTAAAAAAATCAGCAACAAAGTTCCTGTCTCCCTAGCACAAGCACACTAAGAGGTGGAGCTGGCAGGAGATAAGACATTTATTCCTTGTGTCGGCTGCACTGCTGGATCTAACGTCCATGACACGTCCATTATTCTGGGGTTGAAACTGCAGTAAATCAAAAGTCTTTTATGTTTATATAATTTACCTGAGAGGGGAAGGTCAGGAAGGTCCAAGCATTGAGTCATCCCTTTGCTGGCCGACCGCACACTGCTCTAAGCCAGATGCCTCTGTAAAAACCGGGGGGGGGGGGGGGGACCAGAATGGTGAGCTTGTAACATCAAGAACAGCACCAACACAGGTGCGTGTGTGTGTGTGTGCGCGTGCGTGTGTGTCCAACAGTTCTTAAACACAGTGGAATAACTGGGAGAGTTTTTAATTAACTCATTTATTCAAATAGGTAATATATGCAATAGACACAATCCTCAAAAGAAACAAAAAGGGCAAATAGTGAAGAGAAAGTCTCCCTTTCATTCCTGCACCCCAGTTCTCCTTCCCAAGAGTACTCATTACTAATCAGCTTTGTGAATCTTTCCTGGAACGTTCTCTATATTCAAGGATGTGTGTAAAAGCATTCTATTTTGAATGGCCAACAAGTATATGAAAAGATGCTCAACATCACTAATCATCAGGGAAATGCAAATCAAAACCACAGTGACATGCCACCTCACACCTGTTAGGAAGGCCATCATTAAACCCAGAAAAAAACAAGTGCTGGTGAGGAGGCAGAGAAACCCTTGTGCACTGTTCATGAGAGCGTACAATGGTGTAGCCATTATGGAAAACAGTATGGAGGTTCCCCTCAAAAACATAAAAATAGAACTATCAAATGATCCAGCAATGCCACTTCTAGGTATTTATCCCAAAGATGTGAAAACAGAATCTCAAAGAGATATTTACACTCTCATGATCACTGTGGTGTTATTCACAAAAGCTAAGAGGTGGATGCAACCCAAGTGTCCACCACCAGATGAATGGATGAAGAAAAGATGGTATATAATATACAATGGAATATTATTCACCCATAAAATGGAAATATTATTCACCCATAAAAAGGAAATCCTGTTCCATGCTACAACATAAATGAGCCTTGAAGACATTATGCTAAGTCAAAGAAGCCAGTCACAGAAGGACAAATGTTGCATGATTCCATGTATGTGAGTGTATTAGTCCGCTTCACGCTGCTATAAAAACAAGTCAGTTACCTCCAAGATACAATGGGAGTACAGGCATTAATAAATGCTCCTGTTCCAAATGGGAGAAACTGACCAAAATAAAGAAGCCACAGGCCCCATGCAAGTCCAAAACCCGGTGGGGCAGTCATTAAATCTTAAAGCTCTGAAACGATCTCCTTGACTCCATGTCTCACATCAGGTCACACTGATCCAAGGGGTAGGCTCCTATGGTCTTGGGCAGCTCCATCCCTGTGGCTTTGCAGGGTACAACACCCCTTCTAGCTGCTTTCATGGGCTGGCGTTGAGTGCCTGTGGTTTTTCTGGGTGCACGGTACACACTGTCAGTGGATCTACCATTCTGGGGTCTGGAGGACGGTGGCCCTCTTCTCACAGCTCCACTAGGCAGTGCCCCAGTGGGGGTTCTGTGTGGGGGCACCAACCTCACATTTCTCTTTTGCCCTGCCCTAGTAGGGGATCTCCATGAGGGTTCCATCCCTGCAGCAGACTTCTGACTGGTCATCCAGGCATTTCCACACATCCTCTGAAATCTAGACAGAGGTTCCTAAACCTCAGTTCTTGACTTCAGTGTACGCACAGGCCCGACACCACATGGAAGCCACCAAGACTTGGGGCTTGCACCCTCTGAAGCAATGGCCCAAGCTGTACATTGGCCCCTTCTAACCACCACTGGAGCTAGAGCAGCTGGGACACAGGACACCAAGTCCCAAGGCTGCACATAGCAGGGCGGCCCTGGGCCCAGGCCACAAAACCATTTTAACTCCTAGGTCCCTGGGCCTGTGATGGGACAGGCTGCCACAAAGATCTCTGACATGTCCTGGGGACATTTTTTCCCACTGTTTTGGTGATTAACATTCGGCTCCTTGTTACTTATGTAAATTTCTGCAGCTGGTTTGAGTATCTCTCCAGAAAGTTGGTTTTTCATTCCTATTGCACTGTCAGGCTGCAAATATTCCAAACTTTTACGCTCTGCTTCCCTTTCAAACATAAGTTCCAATTTCAGATCAATTTCTCTCAAGTTCAAAGTTCCACAGATCTCTAAGGCAGGGACAAAATGCCATCAGTCTCTTTGCTAAAACACAGCAAGAGTGACCTTTGCTCCAGATCCCAATAAGTTCCTCATCCCCATCTGAGACCACCTCACCCTGGACTTCATTTTCCACATCGTATCAGCATTTTGGTCAAAACCATTCAACAAGTCTCTAGTAAGTTCCAAACTTTCCCACATCTTCCTATCTTCTTCTGAGCCCTCCAAACTGTTCTAACCTCTGCCTGTTACCCAGTTCCAAAGTCACTTCCACATTTTCAGGCTATCTTTATAGCAGTACCCGACTCTACTAGTACAAATTTACACTATTAGTCAGTTTTCACGAGGCTATAAAGACCTTCCCTGAGACTGGGAATTTATAGAGTAAAGAGGTTTAACTGACTCACAGTTTCGCATGGCTGAGGAGGCTTTAGGAGATTTACAATCATGGTGGAAAGGGAAATAGGCACCTTCTTCACAAGGTGGCAGGAGGGAGGTGGGGGAAGGGGGTGACAGAGAAAGAGAGTGCGTGTGGAGGAGGAACTGTCAAACACATAAAACCAGGAACTGTCAAACACTTATAAAACCATCAGATCTCGTGAGAACTCACTCACTATCACAAGAACAGCATGGGGGAAACGGCCCCCTTCACATCCCACCAAGTCCCTCCCTAGACACATGGGGATTACAGAGATTACAATTCGAGATGAGATTTGGGTGGGGACACAGAGCAAAACTGTATCAGTGAAGAATCTAAAGCAGTCAAACTCACAGAAGCAGAGAGTAGAGTGGTGGCTGCCAGAGGCTGTGGGGAGGGCAAGTGGGGAGTTGTTCAGTGGGTACAGTTGCAGTCAAGCAAGATAAAAAAGTTCTAGAGGACAAAAAGATGGCAACAATAGACATTGGAGAGTGGTAGAATGGGGAGGGGGACAAGGGTTGAAAAACTACCTATTGGATACTATGCTCACCACCTGAATGATGGGATCAATTGTACCCCAAACCTCAGCATCCCACAATATACCCATGTAACAAACCTGCACATGTACCCTGAATCTGAAATAAAGTTGAAATTTTAGAAAAAGTTTCTGGAGATCTGCTGTACAACATTGTGCTTATAGTTAACCGTACTTAAAAATTTGTTAAGAGGGTAGTTTTCATGGTATATTTGTTCTACCCCCATTAAAAAAAAGCATTTTAGAATGCAGGTGAGAGTGATATTATTCAAGGAAAAACCTTGAAGAAAAACCCTCTGTTATTCTAAAAACACAAATGTTATCACAGGATTCCATTGCTTTGCATACCGCTTTGCTTCTTTCACTTACTGGTCATTCTCTACCTACCTTCTTGGTGGCTTCTCATGGGAAGTGTCACACAAGAGGCCAAGCACAGGGCTCTGAGGCCAGATAGCCACCAACTAGCTGCAAGACTCTGGGTTACTTCATTCTCTGTGCTTCATTTTCTTTATCTATAAAATGGCACTGATATAAATAGTACCTACCCCAGAAGATTGTTGGGGGGATTAAATGAGTTAAATCTGGTCGGGTGCGGTGGCTCATGCCGGTAATCCCAGCACTTTGGGAGGCCGAGGCGGGTGGATCACTTGAGGTCAGGAGTTCAAGAGCAGCCTGGCCAACATGGTAAAATCCCATCTCTACTAAAAAAATATAGAATTAGCCGGGTGTGGTGGTGCACACCTGTAATCCCAGCTACTTGGGAGGCTGAGGCAGGAGAATTGCTTGAACCCAGGAGGTGGAGGTTGCAGTGGGCCAAGATGGTGCCATTGCACTCCAGCCAGGGCAACGAGCAAAACTCCATCTCAAAATAAATAAATAAATAAATAAGAGTTAAATCCAGTTAAAACAATCAAAACACGGCCTGGTACATAGTAGACATTCAGTAGATTTTAGCTATTTTCATTGCCATAATTTATTTGATTGATTCTGTTAATACTGGCATTGATATTGATTTGAGTATTAGGAAATGAACATCCTGGTACATCTGTCTGTGTACATGAGTGAGCAGGGCCATTGTGAGGCTTTCCAAAGCATTCTTTCCCTCAGAGGTCCTACTCCACATCGCATTAAACATAATTCCATGTATCCATGCCCCACATAAATATAATGGTATACAGTTTTCAAAAGTAGTTTTAGATCTTGTTTTTGAAATGAGCTGAACAAAAGTGACAACATGGGGCATTCCTATCTCATTCACAATCTTGTGGGAAAACGTCCAATATTTCACCATTAAGTATGACGTATGATGTAGATATATAATAGAGACCCTTCATCAGATTAAGGAATTGCCCTTCTATTCCTAGTTTTCTAAGACTTTTCATTAAGAAAGGTATTAATCTTTATTGAATATATTTTACTGTCATCTACTGAGATGACTGTATACTTTTTATACCTTTGTTAATGTGGTAAATTAACTCTGGTTGGTTTCAGTAGTTAAAACCACCTTGCATTCCTCGAATAAACCCAATTTAACATGATCTTTTAAATGTATCTCTGAGGCCAGGCGCAGTGACTCATGCCTGTAATCCCAGCACTTTGGGAGGTCAAGGTGGGCAGATCATCTGAGGTCAGGAGTTCGAGACCAGCCTGACCCACATGGAGAAACCCCACCTCCACTAAAAATACAAAATTAGCCAGGCGTGGTGGCGCGTGGCTGTAATCCCAGCTACCTGGGAGGCTAAGGCAGGACAATCACTTGAACTTCGGAGGCGGAGGCTGTAGTGAGCCAGGATCGTGCCATTGCACTCCAGCCTGGGCAACAAGAGTGAAACTCCATCTCAAAAATAAATAAGTAAAAAATAAATAAATGTATCTCTGAATTAGGTTTTCCAAGATTTTGTTCTGGATTTTTGCATGGAGGTTCATGAGAGAGACTGACCTTTTAATTTTCCTGTCTTTTAATGTCCTTGCAAGAATTAGGTATCAAAGGTATACCTAATGGCCTCTTAAATGATCTAAGAAGGTTTACCCTTTTTTCTAGTCTTTTTTCTAGTCTCTGTATGAATATGTAAGATTGGTGTTATTTCTTCCTTAAATGTTTGGGAGATTTCATGATGAAACTATCTGGGCCTCCTGGCATTTCCTTTGAGAAAAATATTTAAATTACAGACTATCAGGATTTCCTACTACTTTTTCTTATGTCAGTTTAGTAAGTGATGTTTTTCTAAGATTTTGACCATTTCATCAACATTTTCTAATTTATAGAGTAGTACTATACAGAGCAGTAATCTGTAATCTCCTCATCACTGTTTTCATAATTATGGGATCTTTAGTGATACACCCCTTTAAAAACTCCTGATATAGCTAATTTATGCCTTTTCTTTATGTCAGCCTTGTCAGAGGTTCGTCAATTTTAATAATCTTTTAAAAAAACAAACTTCATGCAGAACTTTTTAAAACAATCTTTTCATCACAAGTACACTGGTAAAAAAGAAATCTGTTTTTGTTGGACTGAAAGCATCTTTCTTTTGTGTTCACCTTTGAAGGGTATTTTCACCAAGTACGGTATTCTACGAAAGCAGGCATTCCTTCTGCATTTTGCAGATGCCACTGCATTGTCTTCTGGCTTCCATCATTTTTGTTGAGAAGGCAGATGTCAGTTTTAGCTCTTGCTCCTTTGACATTAAGGTTTCTTTTTTCCCTTTGAGTGCTTTTACTGTGCTTTCTCTTTCATTACTAGCAGTTTTAGCCTAATGTGTCTAGGTGGTTTTCTTTGCATTTACTTTGCTTTTGGTTCATATTGTTCTTGAATCTAGGGCTTGACATCTGTTTAGTTTTCAAAATTCTTGGCCATTATCTCTTCCAATACTGCTTCTGCCCTATCTGTCTTGTTTTTCTTGTTTTCCCTTTTAGGGACTCCAATTACACATTAGATCTTTTTGCCCCATTCCATATAGCTCTTACGTCCTTTTCTCTATTTCCTATTCTTTGTTTTCTCTGCGCTTCAGTTCAGATATTTCTATCAACTTGTCTTTAGTTCCTTTAGCCTCTCTGAAAATGTTTAATCTACAGGTAAACTTTGTTGAGTCTTAAATTTAGGCATTTTATTTTTAAGTTATAACATTTCTAATGGATTCTTTTTCATAGATTGTGGTTTTCTGCTGAAATTATCCACCTTGTTACTTATTTTCTTTACTGGATTAATCTCAGTTGTTTTAAAGTCCGTGTCTAATATCTGGATCTCCTGTGTCTGTTTCTGTTGCCTATTTTTCTCTTGTTTTTTCATCATTTGGTATTATCTATTTGTATACTTAGTATTTTTAAAATTGACTATGACACCATATTTTTTTTAATGTGGCTATAAGTTGAGGTTCTGGATGATGTAATCTTCATTCAAAGAGTATTTATTTCTGAGTCCAGAAGGCAGTAAGATAGGGAAAGATCACTTAAATTCAAACCCATGTTTCTATGGGTTTTAAGACTGAACAAATAAAAGACTTCTTTAAGATGTTAAGGAAGAATATTTTCATAATCTAATAGCTAGAAAGGTCTTTTTAAGGCAGGAAACAAAACACTTAAAATCATAAAGGAAAGCACTCAACACAACATGCAACATTTTTCTTCAGTAAGATATAACTTCAAACAAAGTTCAAAGATAAAGAAAATAACAGCATTACATATAAAAAAGTTAAAAAGCACAATATATCAAGATTTCTTACAAATAGGAAAAAGACTAATACCTCAAAATAAATACAGGCAAAGTATGTAAGTTTTCATTCACACATAGAAAAGATAGATAAACGGTCTGTAAACATATGAAGAAGTGCTCAACCTTACTGAAGGACAAAATCAAGATATTATTGTTCATTTAATCTTTAAAATTTATAGAGTGTGAAAATTCTGGGAAAACAGTACCTTGCATGCTATGAGTGGGAGGGTAAACTGAAGGGCAATGTGTCTGTCAAGTTTTTCAACGTGCCAGGACAGGTCAAATACACTTCCTTTTCTAGGACTCCATTTTCCTTTTCTAGGAATCAATGTGTGGAAGATCTCAGGACAGGCTCACTTGATTCCATCCTTGTCTCTTTGAAGGGTAACTTACTGACTTACATGAGACTAGAAAGCTAAGGGGTGTATTTGCCAAAGTCCTTAAAGCTTGGCTCATCAAGTGGCTTAGTTTCTGTCAAACAGGCCCCTTCTCAGAGGATGTGGAAGGTATAGGGAGTAGAAGGCTGCCCTTCTGCAGCTTCTCCTGGCAATCATGGCTGGGAGGGCATTTGCTGTTCTGTGGCAGGGAAGTGGAGATTCTTGGGTCTGTTCCACCATCTTCTGGGCAGTATGAGGCAGGCACAGAGCATGGTGTGCTGGCATGGACTACACCTGTGGCTGTGTGGTCCCAAGGCTGATCCTAGATCTTGGCAGCAGTGGTGGACCTGGGCATGTACCTACAGAAAGACTTCCTGATTCCGGCAGGAACAGAAGCTCCTTTACTGGACCAGCATTGAGATGCTTTGGGAACCCTTCCTGGAAGTTCAGTGGACGGAGCCTACTGCCTTCTCCAGCCCTTCCAGTACCAAATGCCCTGGATTAAATCCCTTTCTGCTTAACTACAGTGATCTCTCATATTTGCAAATGAATCTTGATCCACCCTTATGCAGAAATAGCCCCTTTAGTGGTCAAAAAACTGCATAAGGATCTTCACTTTATTGTTTACCCCAAGTAATCTAAAATCTATCAGTAGAAGTATGGCTACATAAATTGATGTGTATTATGTAACCTTTACAAAAAGGAACCATTTCTCCAAATGTTGCAATGTAAAGGTGTCTCAGACATATTCCTTTATTCATTCAACAAATATTTGTTGAGCTTCTATCATGATGTGACCATGTTTCACTCCCTGTTATCGACAAAAGATATGTTAGCAAGCAAAATAAACAAAAATCTTGGTCCTCACGGAGCTCACATTCCAATGATAAAGTGAAATGAGTAAGTATTGGACTAATGTGTAGTATAATCCAATTTACACAACACACCCTCTCTCTACACACACAGACACAGACACACACACACACATACGTATAAAGAAAAACACCTAGAGGGATATAGAACAAACCATGAGCAGTGGTTATTCCTGGGGCTCATCTACCTGGCAGGAGAGACAGCAGCTGCTGGGGAGGTCCTCATTGGTATTTCACTTAGGGGGCTTCTAAGGGCCTTATGGACAGAAGTATTCTGTCCAGTTCCACTTGCCAAGAAAAGAGATGGGAACATTTACATGTTGTTCCAGTTCAAAATAGCAAATAATACTTTTTGATTTACCTTTTTGGTGACTTGAGAAGTATTCCATGGTGTTTAGTGTTGTATTTATTATCCTTTTCTCCTCTGGACTAGAGCTGAATTGGAGAAATGGGAGGGGAGGAGGAGTTAGCTGAGTGGAGGCCAGTCCTAGATGTAGGACAACTGAGTAAAGCGAAAATGTTTAAATAATGAAGTGCCTAGGGGTGGAAGGAACAGGAAAGTTCTTGCACAAACTGTTACTGTTCATTTCCCATCTTCATAGACTCACTCACTGGACTTTCATGTCTTTCAACATGTGTAGTTTAATCTTCATTTAACTTAATTGCAAACTATTTTAGCAGAGATAATAACCAGGTACATTCTAAGATTAATTTTTACTACAGTCTTTTTTTTTTTTTTTTTTTTTTGAGACAGAGCGTTGCTCTGTTGCCCAGGCTGGAGTGAAGTGGGGCGATCTTGGCTCACTGCAAGCTCCGCCTTCCGGGTTCACACCATTCTCCTGCCTCAGCCTCCTGAGTAGCTGGGACTACAGGCGCCCGCCACCACGCCCGGCTAATTTTTTGTATTTTTAGTAGAGACGGGGTTTCACCGTGTTAGCCAGGATGGTCTCGATCTCCTGACCTCATGATCCACCCGCCTCGGCCTCCCAAAGTGCTGGGATTACAGGCGTGAGCCACCACGCCCAGCCTACTAGAGTCTTTCAATACAATGGCATGTTCATTGCAGTCCAGGAAGAAAGATACTGTTACAGTGGAGAGATGCATATTCTGTTTCTTCTATTTGCTATCTTTATGTGTACAGTGTATGTATGAAGTATAGCTATGCATCTTTCTCATATATGAAGATAAGCATGACTAAAGGGGTATAGTGAGTCTATCAGAAAATTCCAGGAAAAGCTGGGAGCACACCAAGATCAGGAGTGACAGATCAACACAGGTGCTCACATACAAGACCAGGTAGAAAAATGTCTAGCAGGCTGCAAGATGGGGATGGCCAAGGGTGCCTACAAAAGGGTCAGGTACACAGTTGTGACACCTGGTTTCCTTGGAGATGAAGCCTCTGGCTGACCATGCTAATTCTCATGAGATAAGAAAATGGCAAATAGTAGTGACCTGAATTTAATGGCTATGAGAGGCAGAAAAGAAATGAGGCAAGGCAGGAACTGGAGAGGAGGGAGAGGCAGAGAGGAAGAGGCTGCTTTTGTGTTATTCATGAGTCAGGCTCTCCATCAGTGCCTCCCCAGAGCCTCGGCCAGGCTCCTGCATGCAGTGGCTGCATGTGATAGTACCTGGAAAGTGCCCTTGTGGTTGTAACAACGTGGGGCCAGGGTAGAGTCGAGAAACATTTGATATGTCGGGCCAAAGTCTGAATTTGGAGCTTTGCTTATAGAAAAAAATGATTAAATACCAGGGCATCCCAAATCAAATGACTTGATGAGTGACTTATGGTGGTCATGGGCTCTGAGGGCATTGGAGATGTTCTGTTAACACAGACACCAGGCCACTGGCCAGCAGCATCGACCTTGGGGGACGCTGGCTCTTCATCCACAGGTCCGCATGGCAAAGGTCAAATGAGACTGAAAAGGTGGAGGACATCCCCGTAGGAGAAAAAGACACAGGAAAACAGAGCTGATGTGGAGAAAATAAAGCTGGAAGGGAAATTCTAAATTTAACATCCTATTTTCTCTACCAGCTTTGCATTAGGAAATAATGTAGGCATTGCTCTCGATATTTTAAAAAGCTGTTTCTTGAGAAACGGTCAAAAATGATATTTTTATATGTAGAATGACTTGACAGTAGCTCTAATTAAGAAGGCTGTATCCTGGAAATTGTGAAAAAATGCAAATGTTACTGATCATAAACATTTTGCTTATTGTCAATGGTGAATGCAGTGGATTGGCTTGTTGGCAAATGCTCCAAACCCCACGTAACATAACACACAGAGGCTGGAAAGATGAAATCTCAGAACTCTCCTGCAGCTGGGATTTTGGGTGTGATTTAAATTTCACCAATCAGAAAGACTTGGGCAAGACCTGGAGTGGCACCTGAGTCAGGGGGAGAGAGGCAGGGCACAGGGCGTTCACTATATGCACAGAGACTGTAGCAGAAACGAGATGCTTCTGGTGCTGTTAACTGTGGTGGCAGCTTTCCAACTGGGTGGGCAGCTTTCTGAAGTTAAGGCTCCTGTCCTGGTGGAGGGAGCAGGTTCCCTGGTGGTCCAATTCTGTGTGGAGACTTTGGGAGCTGCTCCTGGAAGCTCAGCCCTCCCAACAATTCTGCAAGCCATTTAACACCTTTCTGCCTAAGCCAACGAGAGTACAATCCATTATACACAACATAATCCTGACTCAGACATTCTGTCTTCTAAGCCTAAGAATCGTAACACAACTCTAAAATAACACTGCAATTCTGCATGAGGTGAAGCTCCTGCTCTCACCCAAATTCCCTGGTGTGTTCTTTGTGAGGTTTCTAAGTTTAAGCACAGACTCACAGAAAGTCTTTTATGATAGATCATTGACCCAATCCTCAATCCTCTCATGCATGGCTTCCTCATCTAGGGGACTTTGGCATGTCATGTGATCTCCCTGTGAATGAGCCAAGACAAGGACTCCCAACCTTCTGATTGCTAAATCATTGCTCTCTTCATTATATCATATTGCCACAGCTGTTTTGCAAGATGACTAATTTATGAGAATAGTTCAACCAACGTATCTGGAAGTAGATTTTAAAAAGGTCAGTGGAAGTTTAAAATATTTATTTACTGATTGTTTTGAAGTTAATCTAGCTACTCATAAGCTTCTGTGGTTGAATTTACAGTGTACTTAATTCTCTAAGCTTTCCTCTGTTGCTCTGTAAACATGAATAGAATACGTTTCACAGAAACAGAACTTAAAACAGTTAACCCACACTGTCTTACACTCTTGACTTCACAGCCCCTTCTTTTGAGTGGAAAAAAAAATCAGTAAACTGAAAACTTCATTGGAAGAAACCATCAGGAACTTAACAAATTGTAAGGGGTTGGGCTTTTAAATAATTTTTAAAGGTTTACTGACAGGAACTGGTTTTCACATTTTCCCCTTTATGTTACACAGAATAAAATCAGGTGGCAAATATGCAGAAAGAGAATGAAATCAGGTTAGGTCTGAGGAGAAAAAAATCTCCTCTGTCTGCGCCAGCCATTCTCAGAAAGGTCATCAACAAACAAAATGGGCCACCTTCTTATCAGTCCATTTACATGACTTGGTGCCCAAGGCCTCCAAGGACAATCATTGTAAATAATTCATGTTCATTTCCTTATTTGATAATTTAATAAGAACAAAATAGAAACGCCTACATTCTGCTGAGGTATTCCTTTCAGTTATCTAAGTTTCTCTGCAATTCAAAATACTGAATGATAAATAGACTCATTTAGAGTATGTAAGAAAAAAGCAAGGCCACAAGAATTAATTTCCAGATGTTATTTCAAACGCTCAGTCTGCTTGGCTAGAACAATATACAAGTCAGTCTGAGAAAACCCTGCATCATTTAAGCAGATTAGAGAAATACCCACTAAATACTCACCATGTTATATAACAGCAATTGTGTGTGTGTGTGTGTGTGTGTGTGTGTGTGTAGGTGTATGTGTGCGGGAGGCATTCACAAAACAAAGCCTGAACTGAATAACTAAAGAAAATGGTTATTAAGAATGCTATTGGTGGCTGGGCACTGTGGCTCATCCCAGCACTTTGGGAGGCCGAGGCGGGTGGATCACTTCAGGTTAGGAGTTTGAGACCAGCCTGACCAACAGAATAAAACCCCATATCTACTAAAAATACAAAAATTAGCCGGGCGTGGGTGGTGGTACACATCTGTAATCCCAGCTACCTGGGAAGCTGAGGCAGGAGAATCACGTGAACCCGAAAGGAGGAGGTTGCAGTGAGTGGAGATTACTCCCACTCCAGCCTGGGTGACTGAGCGAGACTCTGTCTCAAAATAAAAAATAATAAAAAAAATACTATTAGTGTCCAGGCCTGGTGGCTCACACCTGTAATCCCAGCACTTTGGGAGGCCGAGGTGTATCACTCAGGCTGGAGTGTAGTGGCACCATCTCGGCTCACTGCAGCCTTAATCTCCCAGGCTCAAGCGATTCTCCCACTTCGGCCTCCAGAGTAGCTGGGACTACAGATGTGCACCACCACACTTGGCTAATTTTCTTTTTTTTTTTTTAAGAGATGAGTTTTCACCACATTGCCCAGGATGTTCTCGAACTCCTGGACTCAAGCGATACATCTGCCTCAGCTTCCCAAAGTGCTGGGATTACATGCATGAGCCACTGAGGTTGGCTCTTTCTTTAGTTACATCACTGATGAAATAGCAGCTTTGTGTTTAGGGGCCATATTTAACACAACAAAATGAAGCATGTGTTCTGCTTGTCCCCAGCATATAAAACTATGTTAATAATTGAAAATTTCACTGAAACAAATATGCATACATAATATGGTTTGGTTCTGTGTCCCCACCCAAATCTCATGTTGAATTGTAATTCCCATTGTTGGAGGTGGGGCTTGGTGGGAGGTGATTGGCTCATGGGGGCAGTTTCTAATGGGTTAGCACTGTCCTCCTAGTGCTGTCTTGGGATAAGAGTTCTCAAGGGATCTGGTTGTTGAAAGTATGTAGTACCTCCTGCTTCATTCACTCTCTCTCTCCTGCCAGCCATGTGAATATGTACCTACATCCCCTTCACCTTCCACCATGATTGTAAGTTTCCTGATGCCTCCCTAGCCATGCTTCCTGTGTGACCTGTGGAACTGTGAGTCAATGAAACCTTTTTTTTTTTTTTTTTCCTTGAGATGGAGTCTTGGCTCTGTTGCCCAGGCTGGAGTGCAATGGCACAATCTCGGCTCACTGCAAGCTCCACCTCTCAGGTTCACACCATTCTCCTGCCTCAGCCTCCCAAGTAGCTGGGACTACAGGCACCCACCACCATGCCCGGCTAATATTTTTTGTATTTTTAGTAGAGACGGAGTTTCACCATGTTAGCTAGGATGATCTCGATCTCCTGACCTTGTGATCTGCCCACCTCAGCCTCCCAAAGTGCTGGGATTACAAGTGTGAGCCACCATGCCTGGCAATTAAACCTCTTTTCTTTATAACATACCCAGTCTCAGGTAATTCAATTTTTTTTTTTTTTTTTTTCAAACTAAGTCTCGCTCTGTATCCCAGGCTGGAATACAGTGGGGTAATCTCAGTTCACTGCAACCTCTGCCTCCCAGATTCCAGTGATTCTCCTGCCTTAGCCTCCCAAGTAGCTGGGATTACAGGTGCGTGCCACCATGCCTGGCTAATTTTTGTATGTTTAGTAGAGACGGGGTTTTGTCATGTTGGCCAGGCTGGTCTTGAATTCCTGACATCAAGTGACTCTCCTGCCTTGGCCTCCCAAAGTGCTGGAATTACAGGCATGAGCCACTGTGCCCAGCCTCAAAGTAGTTCTTTATAGCAAAGTGAGAACAAACTAATACAGTATAACTCCACTGTATATGACAGGCACAGTACCGTGTGTCTTAAAAATGTTATCTAATTTAATTTTCCACAAAACCTCCACATATTATATCTTATTTTAGAGGAAAATTTGATGATGGTCACATGGTTCATGAATGGTGAATCTGGGATGCAAATCCAGCTCTGGCCATGCCTTCTCAAATTTTCTGTTGTGCACAAGTGTTCTGTGAGAGGTATACAAGGTTCTAAAAATAATGCTGATGGTATTTCTTCTTAAAATATAATAATATTTAAGAAAAAACATTCCCAATATTTCTTTCAACATTCCTATTTTTGTATAATAATCTGTTCTTACAAGGTGGCAACCCATACCTGTGAATAACATTTGGAGGCCAGACTTTCTGATGGTGTGTCACACACAGCAGGTGACATGCACGCACCCTATAAGCAAGCAGGCAGCATCTCCACAGAGCACAACAAGGCGCACGGCCCTCCTCACTGAATGTTGGTCTGCCTTCTATGTCTTACCTTGTCATTTAAGACCATATACATGTATGTCTGTAATTATTTCCCTTTAAAACTTTTATTTAACCTCTCTAATTTGTTGCTTTCTTTGTTATATTAGAGAACAGAGTCTTCAAATGCCAGTGATTGTCTATAGCTTTCACTTCCTCAAGACACCAGTTTCTGTTGTTTATTCTGATCCAGGCACAGGTGAGCTCCTATACATGATTTTTTTTTTTTTTTTTAAATGTTTAGTAGAAACAGGGTTTTGCCATGTTGGCCAGGCTGGTCTTAAACTCATCACATTAAGTGATTCATCCGCTTTGGCCTCCCAAAATGCTGGGATTACAGGCGTGAGCCACCATGCCCAGCCCATGATGATTTTTTTTGTTTGTTTGTTTGTTTTTTGAGACGGAGTCTCGCTCTGTCACCCAGGCTGGAGTGCAGTGGCGCAATCTCGGCTCACTGCAAGCTCCGCCTCCCGGGTTCACGCCATTCTCCTGCCTCAGCCTCTCCGAGTAACTGGGACTACAGGCGCCTGCCACCATGCCCGGCTAATTTTTTTTGTATTTTTAGTAGAGACGGGGTTTCACCGTGGTCTTGATCTCCTGACCTCGTGATCCGCCCGCCTCGGCCTCCCAAAGTGCTGGGATTACAAGCGTGAGCCACCGCGCCCGGCCGATTATTTTTTAAAGTATTCAAGGGTAACTCCATTTGGGAAGCGTTGCATGGCACCACAGCTGCCTTCACAACTGGCAGATTAATATTTGTGAAGAGGGCGGGTTGTGCCAACCACCTGCTCATGCCTGCTGGGATCTTTTCTGAACACCTGGATGAAGCCCAGCCCCAGACCTTTCGATTGATCTCCCATGAGTCCCCTTTACCCGTCTAGTTTTTGGACTATACACCCAGCCACCTGAAGTTTTTTTTCTTTTATGTCTTGCCTCTGTGCCTTTGCTCATTCTATGCCCTTGCCTGGAGTGTAATTTTCTCTAAATACTTCTTACTGTTTTACACAAAACGAATCTAAGAGAAGTTTGTCCCTCTACTGTGAGAGAGAAATTATGACGTACTCTGTCTCCAGATGTCAAACAGTATCTTCTGAATTTCACTTTCATATTTCAATATAAGCATATTCAACAATAAAATTAAACAGGATAAGATGGCAATTTGAACATAAGCATCTTCATCTACAAATCTGAACAAAAAGAATAAAAGAAACAGTAAAAATCTTGTAGTCAGGTATTATCTACAAGCCTAGACTTTGAAGAATTTCTGCTAATAGAGAGTATGTGGTGGGGGGGAAATTAAAATACAATACCAAGAGCTTTCCCCCAAATCCCTTCCAAAGAAAATGGAGATAAAGGAAACCCTCCACTAATGTCCCCCACCCTAGAAGGCCAGGGCTGGCGAGGAGCACAAGCCCAGAGAGATGCAGGGCATTCTGGCAAAGGATCAGGAACAAGAGGAATTTACATCTGAGGAGGCCAAGGTTGGTTTGCCCCAGACACAAAGGACAGTAGTGACAAGGGACAGGGCAGGAAAAGCCACAATGTGCATCTAAAATGGACGAGGGGCATGCAAATGTAGACCCAGAGAGTTGGCTCTGTATTCCAGGCTCACCAAGCAGAGAACAAACTGGACACAGGCGAATTTCCCCATTAGGCACTCACCCTTTTCTACTCTACCTGAGCTTCTGTACCTTTCAATATGTTATATATGCACCTTCAAGAGCCTTCCAACACGTTTCAGTCATAAGAAGATCCTAAGCACTGTCAGGTAAAGGCAGTGGAACTGAGCAGGATCCAGACACTGACCTGGGCCAAACGTCAGGCCCTGCCACACCTGGATCTGCTTCAGCAAGAGAAGGTGACAAACAAAATAATGCCCTGTTGATGCAAATATTTTTTTTTATTTTTATTATTTTATTTTATTTTATTGTGATACAGTCTAACTCTGTCACCCAGGCTGAAGCGCAGTGGCACAATCTCAGCTCACTGCAACCTCCACCTCCTGGGTTCAAGAGATTCTCCAGCCTTAGCCTCTCAAGTAGCTGGGACTACAGGCACATGCCACTACGCCCAGGTAATTTTCGTATTTTTCTAAGTAGAGACGGGGTTTCACCATTTTGGCCAGGCTGGTCTCGAACTCCTGACCTCAGGTGATTCACCCACCTAGGCCTCCCAGAGTGCTGGGATTACAGGCATGAGCCACCACGCCCAGCCGATGCAAATATTTCATAATACAAAGTGAAGGGGACACTGCACTCAAGAGAGGACCAACGTTTGTAAATTCATGACCAGAAACAATTTGACACTGATAGTATCTACCTTAAAGTTCAATAAAATAAGACATAAATTAAAGATGACAATTTAAAATGAAAGGTGAGTTAAAAATAATATAATCAATCTAATAACTCATTAATATTTTAAAGCAGAACTAACTCAAAAGAAAAAGAAATGGGGGCATACTTAGGGCAGTTCTCTTTGAATGCAGATGAAATGAACCATGTAAAGGTGGGATTTCAATTCAGTGGACAAAGGATGGTGCTGATAATAGTGCTGGCATGACCAGCTATCTAACCGGGAGAGAAAAACCCACAGCTCACATCAGATTAAATAAAGAAAGGTGGATCAAACGCCTGCGTGTGTGTGTGTGTGTGTGTATCTCTGTTTGTGTGTCTGTGTGTGCATGTGCATAAAATAGACGATGAAACTTAATAACTTACTTGTAACAAATAAGATTGGAGAGGGAAAACCCTCAAACAAACAAAAAGAAATAATAAAAGAAAACACTAACAGTTAACATTATATAAAAATAAAAACTTTTCTATGATACAGATGTTAAAGCCAAAGGCCTGTAGTACACTGGGGATAAAAACACGTCTTTGGGCAAGCACGGTGATTCACAATTGTAATTCCAGTGATTTGGGAGACTAAGGTGGGAGGATCACTCAAGCCCAGGAGTTAAAGACCAGCCTTGGCAATAAAGCGACACCCCATCTGTACAAAAATTTGAAATAATTAGGAAGGCATGGTGGTGTTCGCCTGTAGTCCCTGCTATTTGGGAGGCTGAGTAGGAAGATTATTTGAGCCTGGGAGGTCAAGGCTTCTGTGATCGTGCCACTGCACTCCAGCCTGGGTGACAAAGCAAGACCCTGTCTCAAAACAACAACAACAAAAAAATCCCCCAAAACAAAACAAAACAAAAAAACCCTGACACATCCCTAATAAAATATTGACTTACAAACTGATGAGAAACAATCAGCTCAGTGAAAAAATAGGCAAAAGTGCTACGCTAGCAATTCTAGAAGGGAAAGTGCAATTGGTTAGTAAACATAAAAATATGCTCAGAGAAATACAAATTAAAATCTAATAAGATAGTATTTTTCACTTATCCTATTGACAAAAATAACATCAGTGCTTTCTGTGGCTGCTCAGACTATGCAGAGATGGGCACGTTCATCAAGAGTGAAATGTCGGCCAGGTGTGGTGGCTCACGCCTGTAATCCCAGCACTTTGGGAGGCCGAGGTGGGGGGATCATGAGGTCAGGAGATCGAGACCGTCCTGGCTAACACGGTGAAACCCCGTCTCTACTTAAAAATACAAAAAATTAGCCAGGCGTGGTGGTGGGTGCCAGTAGTCCCAGCTACTCGGGAGGCTGAGGCAGGAGAATGGTGTGAACCCGGAAGGCGGAGCTTGCAGTGAGCCAAGATCGTGCCACTGCACTCCAGCCTGGGTGACAGAGTGAGACTCCATCTCAAAAAAACAAACAAACAAAAAAAGAATGAAATGTCACAGCAGTCAGGTGAGTAACCTAGAGACATCTATTAAGATAAAAATGTGTATATTCTCTAGAGCAGCATAGTTTTAGAAATTAATCCTATAAAAATAAAATCACAACTATATAGGACTATATGTATAAGGACTCGTATTACAGCATTATTCGTAACGAAGAAAACTATAACCTTGCTGGCATTAGTAAGACAATATTTGAATATTCCAGGGCACGTCCCTCCTGCGGAAGGCCATGCAGCTCTTAAAATGAGTTCGCTTTGTATGTATTGACCTGGAAGGATGCCCATGTTACATGAAATAAAAAGTGAAGGTGCAGCGTACTGTGTAGAACACAGTCCTGTTTATATTTAAACATATATAAATGAAGCCTATACATTTTATGATTAACAAAAAATATACACACTGTTACCAGTGATTACCTTGCAGGGTGAGTACTGAAGGAGGAGAAAGATTAGTATTTTTCTTGACACATCTCCATTTTGCTACCAGTATATCTAAATATTACTTCATAATTAGGAAAAAATCCAACACATTGATTCGCCAATCTATTCATTTTTAAATTTCAACAAGACACATCTAGATTAAAAAGTCCATGCTATATTTTCTGAGATTCTACAGTTTTGCTTAAAAATTAATTCATGCAAAACTAGTGTTTTTGCTCCACGTCCTCTTGTTCTAATAATAAAATCATTCATATCCCAGCTCAACCTTCTATCTACAACTTATATTTAAAGTCCAGCTTGTTTCTCCTTCAAATTCTATTATTTGAGGAGGCTTTGAAGTTCTGAAACTATATTCATGAAAAAACGTAGAACAAAATGACATAAAGGCCCTGCAGAAACATAGCTGGTGATTAAAACTCAAGCAGCAGGCCAGGCATGGTGGCTCACGGCTGTAATCCCAGCACTCTGGGAGGCCGAGGTGGGCGGATCACAAGGTCAGGAGATCGAGACCATCCTGACTAACACGGTGAAACCCCGTCTCTACTAAAAATATAAAAAATTAGCTGGGTGTGGTGGCGGGCACCTGTAGTCCCAGCTTACTCAGGAGGCTGAGCCAGGAGAATGGCGTGAACTCGGGAGACGGAGGTTAGTGAGCCGAGACTGCACCACTGCACTCCAGCCTGGGTGATAGAGCGAGACTCCGTCTCAAAAAAAAAAAAAAAAAAAAAAAAACCTCAAGCAGCAGACAAGCTTCTGTATAATAACATTATTTAGCATTTTACAAATGCTTACAGATAAAAATACTCAGCAGTACCTGGAGTAAAGATAGGACAAAATGTGGGGTGCAAATACAGTGGTGCCTTTTTAGTTGAGGTTGCAGTTTTCTAACGGTTTATATTTAAAAACATCCAGCAAATGAGTTTTAAATCATCCTAACAACTCTGAACACGAGGCAAAGAGCTCCCAGAATATGCAGTCCTACTCGCAAGTATTTAAGTTATTTTTACACAGAAGATATCAATGTCTCTTCTTTCTCGCACCAAGCTAATGTTTCTAGTGATTCTGTGCTGTCTGGTTTGACACCCCGAAACATCTTCCTGAGTTTAAAGAGCATTCCTGTTCCTAATTTTCCTTTTATTAGACAGTAACTCTTGCCTTGTCTCATCCTTTGGATAAGACACATACTGGCTTTCCTTTGGATAGCTAATAGCTCCATGCTGAGAACTGCAGGAAGTTTCTGCCTGATGGAGGTTGCTGAGTTGGATTTGGATCTTCACAAACACAGGTATTTTCGGAAGTTTAAAATCACATTTCTGGAAGTTTAAAATCCACATAAAAATTGTGGATCGCTCTGAGTTGAACACTAAGTTTCCAGGGTGAGTTTCATCCATGAGGCTTTTGGTGTAGTTGTCATTCAACTGTTTTCCATTAGATTTCTATTGCCACTGTCACCATGCTTACCTATCTGGCTTAACAGCATCCTTTATGATCAACTGCCAAGACCAGCTTGGTCGGGAGACCCTAACCGAGAGGCGCTAGAGGAATTAAAGACACACACACACAGCAACATAGAGATGTGGAGTGGGAAATCAGGGGTCTCACAGCCTTCAGAGCTTAGAGCCTCGAACAGAGATTTACCCACATATTTACTGACAGCAAGCCAGTGATAAGCATTGTTTCTACAGATTATAGATTAACTAAAAGTATTCCTTATGGGAAACAAAGGGATGTGCCGAAATAAAGGGATGGGCTCTGGCTAGTTATCAGTAGCAGGAGCATGCTCTCCTTAAGGCACAGATCGCTCATGCTATTGTTTGTGGTTTAAGAACGCCTTTAAGCGGTTTTCTGCCCTAGGTGGGCCAGGTGTTCCTTGCCCTCATTCCGGTAAACCCACAACCTTCAGCGTGGGCATCATGGCCATCACAAACACGTCACAGTGCTGCAGAGACTGGCCAGTTTATGGCCAGATTTTGGGAGCCTATTCCCAACAATCAATGAAACATCTACTTGTGTTTAGCCTAGCAAGATTCTGGAAATCAAATCAAAGCTTAGTGGCACTTAGTTTCAGATGAGGTAATGAAGCCAGACCCTGTGTGAAGAGGCACAATCAAGACCCCACAGAAGGAAGCCAAACTTTCTGACTTCTTCGGAATAAGCATTACTCAGATCTGCTCTGCCACTGTGCCCTCTCAACATTCCAGCTGCAAATAACTCTCCTTCATGAGACCTGTACTTTGTTTTTTCAGTACAACTTCATTTTATTCTCCAAATAAAAGACTGTGGAAGCTTCTGAGAAAAAGAAAAAAGAGTGAAGGATCATCTTTGATCATGCGGTGAGCTGATTCCAAAATGTGGACAAAAAGCAAAGACTCAAAGGCAATGATTCCGAGAAACAGTGAATGTCACAAGGAGACACCTGGGCTCTTTATAAAGAGGCAATTTCTCTTCTATACATTCCCCCTTTCACATAGAGATGGCTGTGGCTCCCAATCATGGGAAGAGCTGGGCTGTCTTTCTTCCACCAAATGCTCTGCTGGCTGACAGAGCCCATGGAGAGGTGAAAATAGAAATGGGGAGGGAGAGGCTGTAAAGGAGTTACCTAAGGCAACACGGTCTTAGCTCACAAATGCAAGAATTTCCAGCTTACACTGTCCTACAGGGACAAGCTAATGTCCAGGATAGGCCAATGGGTTTTAATTCCTACTGTTCCAATTTTTTGGAAGCCAAAGGTTTTCGGACATAAAAAACTGTCAGACTACAAATGCCTGTACTAGGCTCCTCCACCAGAATTTCTCCAACAAAGAACTGTGTGGTGAAGCAGAGATGCCCACGAAGAACACCACAGGCCCTTCCAGAATTTACAGAGAGGCTTGTGCTTCCCTCTACTGTCAAGGCCAAAAAACTTTTTTTCTTTCATAATTTCAACCTAAAAATCCTAAAGGCCTAAGAGAAGCTTATGTCCGCACTGTTCAAATCTGTAAAGATGCGGTTTTGGAAACAGGGAGGCAGACACAGCTATTTAGAATTATAGACTGTGTATCTATGTCATACATGTAAACTATAAAAAAAAGTACTAGGTGAGTCAACAGATAATGCTGGCTACAGTAATAGGCTATGAGAGGACCAGGTTCTACATTAAGGTCCAAATTAAATGCCAGAAGCCCCTGTTCATCATGGCCGCTAAGGTGAGGTCTGTTCAGAAACTGTTTAGGAATCCTCAGCGGAATGGGCCCCCTCCACCTGGGACAGGGGCTCGGTACCAGAGCATCTACAGCAAGAGAGCTTGAAAAGGGACCTTAGGGACCCAAGAATCTATACCTCCAACTTCCGCCCTTCCCCTCTCCGCAGCAGCTGGGACATGTGCTGAGCGGCTGTGACCCATTAGAGCCATCAGAGCAACACAGAGGGAAGTACGGGCACATGCAGTGACGCTTGGGCTGACACTGATGTGCACACACAGAGTTAAGCCAATTCCAGCGGAGTCTGCACATGCTGTGCTGCCACACTGCTCACCTCTGAGAGGGGACAACCCAAGAACTGGTGGTGCAGGCAAAACACATTCGAATCACAGACATTCTATTTAGATACCAATAGCATTAATTAGGCACAGATGTTAAGTGTGTTTAACGATCTCTTTTAAAGAAGTTTTCCATGGATGTTTACTGGTGTTATATAAATACTGTAAGAATTAGGTAAGTCACCCTGAAATAACAGCATTTACTGTTTCAGAACAAGAGAAATAAACAAACACAGTAAATGCAGAGGTCTTTCCCCGCACTGCTCATCAACAATGGGGAAACCACTGTGTCAAAGAGGTTCAAAGGATTGCATCGGAAAGATGCTAAGGCTGGCACAGGAATTTCTGACTCTCCCACCAGGGAAAGGTCAGCTGACCAACCAGTCCACAGAATAGCAGAGCTTAAACGGACCTTGAAAACTACTCACTTTTCCCACCTCTTTTAACAGAGGCCCGAGACGGGGCTGGGAATGAGATATTGCCAGTTGGCTGCAAAGATGAGGCTGAGAATGAGATACTGCTGGCTGGCTGCAAAGATGAGGCTACCACCTTCCTTCCCCACATACCTTAACATCAGTTATTCTAACTCTGAAATAAAAATATTTTTGAAAGTGTAACAGGGCTGAAGATCATTGATGCGTTAGATAATACCCCACTGTGTAGTCACTGAGTTCCAGTAATAAATGCTGATTTGCATTCCTGCCTGGGCGCTTCATCTCATGCCTATCAGCCTGGCTGCAACCATCCCCGTTGAGTGCCCATGGGGGCAAACAGAGCTCAAGAACCAGGTAATCCCGTGTCAGGATCCACGTGCTTTTTGGGTGTTCTTACCTTCTCTCAGTTGTACTTGAAGATCTCATCAGAGAATGTTCTGCAAGTTCTTTGGCTGTGGCTGAACCAAGGATGACTTTTGAGTTCTTATTAGATGACTGCCAAAGTCAAATTAGTTTCAATCAAGAACTCATTCAGCCAAGATGGAAACACTGGCTGGCTTTTGGAGCTTGAAGGGTGTGAGTTGGTTTTAGTTCTTGCTCGTGGGGTAGGTTCCAGAAGTGACCGAGCCATGAGGGAGTAATTGCCCAATAGTCAACTCTTCAGAGGTGACAGCTTGCCAGAGAAGTGCAAAATCACACAAGAAACCATCACTGGCACTTGTCTGACTTCCTGCAAAATGCGATCACAGGCAAAATCATTATGATGCCGGATTTCAGTACCATGACATGTTCTCATTGGTGTCAGTTCTAAAATTTTGAAATGTTTTGTGGTAAGGGATTAAACTGCTATATTGAGAAAGTAATGTTGCAAATCACTGGAAAATCAAAAAAGAAAATTCTGTGTTTAAAAAAACAGTGACGTTAAGATTGAAGATGCAGGATGCAGCATAGGGCGTCCTAAACTGCCAGGATGCATGTGGAGATTTCCTAGAATATCAGGGTTCACACTGCATGGTATGGCCTGTGTCTCACAGTATACATAAGAAATGCAGCAGTTCATACAAGAACCTGGTTATTCAGGGCTACCATGGAAACTTAGGACTTATCTTTTACCATTTATCATTAAAATAACGTCCACATGAAGCAACACAAGTTCTGACTGGGATCTTCTTCCAATGACAGACAACAGGGAAGCAAGACAGAGGCAAACAAACAACAGTAGACACAGAGGCCACCCAGAATGGCCTCACTGCTGTTTCAATAGGGAACACTGGAAAATCTAGTTTTCCTAAAATCCACATCCTTTGGTGGCCAGAGGGTAGAGGTCTGGCTATAAAGTAATGACCTTGTCTGGTGCAACTATAGTCCCAAATACTCTTAAATGTCGCTATTAGCAGAGCTCTCTGGGCTGATAGGCTGTGTGTTTCTTCCCGTCAAGAGCAGAGGGGAATGTCATACATCAGCCAAATGCATGTTTTCCACTCTTTTTAAAATAAAGTGAGTTATGTCAAGGCCTTTTGAAGTAGCCCATGGGTGTTGTCAATAAGTAGGCACATCCCTGGGCTGGGAGGAATGTGTCCTTATTTGGTGGCTCCTCCCCTTGGGAGTAATTCCAGCTTCTCCCACTGCATGGGAGTGACCTGTGTAAGGTGGTGGGTTCATATTTATTAGTGTGCACTCCCTGCACTAATAAATACTAAGATTCAAGGAGCATCCTAGACTGGACTTCTATTCTTTAAGCCTAGCAGGATACTTGGCTAGAACTTGCCCTTCATATGTAAGTGAGAAGCTTAGCAGCCCCTTATGCTGCTAAGCATGGCAGAAACTGGGCACTGGACAGAACGTTCCTAGTGGTGCGGTGGCACTGGTAATGCAGACTGATCCCAGAAAAGAAACAGCAAAGCCTTGCACAGAGAGACATGAAGTGTCTCATCCCCACGCAGAGTGAACAAGTGAAAAGCAAGCATGGCCTGGGTGCCCACTAGACTCATGGAGAGGCAGCTCTGCTGGGAACCACCCTGCCGCGGCCCTGCACATCCCCCAGCTCCTTCTGCAGCCAGGCATTCTCCTCCTCCTTCTCCTCCAGCAGTTCAGCAGTTTCCTCTTCACAGTGCCCAGCTCCTGCTTCTCACTTGACATTGTTGGCCGCTGCCACGGCAGTCTGCAGATCCGGCTGGAACCACCTCCATTCCATAGTCTCCTTCTGAAAATGCCAGAGCCCACCCGTGTCAGATGCCTGCCAGGGCTGGTGCCTGGGCAGAGACTCCAGAGCCCCTGTGTCAGTCACCAAGAAAGAACAGCCAGCAGTGCTTAGTGAGGCCCTGCTTTCACGGTGTCTCGCTGCTAGGAAAAGGCACTGGTGGAAATTACATCTTCAGGTTATGAGAGCTCTCCATCCTGACAACAAATGACTGCTTTGATTTTACTTCTTGCTGGCAAGAATTTACAGTTTCAGGGCCCATGCCATGAAAATGTTCCAAGATAAAGCAGGATAGACAGAGTGATCCAGACCTCGGAGTGGGTAATTTATAGGAAGATGGTGGTGAAGGCTCCTGCCACATCTCCCCTGTATCTGCTCAGTCAGAGTCTTTAGCTGCCTCCCCAGATCTGACTTCTGTTTCTCCAGCTTGATCACATTACTTAGAAATAGACAATTCAGACAGGCCTTGGAAGAGTTGTGAGACTCTTGAGAGAAGATAAGTCAGGTAGCAAAGGGGCAGCTCCACATGCCACAGTAGGTGTTCAAATCTACTCTAAATGCATTCTACTCTAAATGCAACTTTTAGCATTTCAATTTACCCTGCAAAGAGGGGCTGGAAGCAGTAAGTTCCTCCAAGATAGGGAACACGATGATCTGAAAAATACGTGGTGCATATTGAGGTTACAGTCTCAGCAGACAGGATGCACAACCAAATAGCAGCACTACGGGAAGAGGCCTCCATGGCCACACACACTTGCACACCGAGCCCAGCCTCCCTCGCACTCACACACAATCATCCTGAGTGTCCTTTATTGCTGTGAGATAGAGGCTTTCACATAACAGAGCACATGTCTGCTTATTCCTCCTGTGGTTTGTAAAGCACTTTCCAGAGTCGTGGGTCTCAATGGCAGTTAAGCCTCTGAATCACTGGTGAAGCTTTTCAAAAGCACCGATGTTCTAGTCCCACACTCCAGACACCTGGAGGCAGAATCTCCAAGGGCAGACAGAACCCGGGGATGTGTGCATTTAACATCTTCCCAGGTGGCTTGCCTGCCTCTCCCTACTTAAGGACACCTACAGCCCCTCATTCTCCTCGCCTCCAGTTCTCTCCATATGGCTGAGTCATTCGAGTTTAAATCTGATGGTGTCAGTCACCAAGCTGAAATTCCTCAATAGGTCCTCATGCTCTAACCTAGAGCAGTTTTCTATGAAGGATGTGGATCAGAATCACCAGAGAAGGCTAAAAAGATGCTTGTGGGCAGGTCCTGCCCCAGCAGTTCTAGTTCTAGTGGGCCTGGGAGTCTGCGTCTGGGATCATTCTGCTGAGTAGAAAACACTCCCTAATTTCCTTTTATTTTTCGGTCCATTTCTCTCCCATCAGGATCCCACGGGGAGGAGTGATCGATCTAGGGCTGGATTCGTGTGTCTCGGGGTCTCTGAGCAAAAAGATATTTGAATAATACTTCAAAATCCTTTTAAAAAGTTTAACAGCTTTCCAAAAGATGGCTTGGGTTATTGTCAGTCTTGGATATATGATGATATAACCACAGGGGTGGGCCTAAATTTTGCTGTGGACATTAATTATACACTGGTTTCCTTGGTGTGTCTGTGCTGACTTTTAAGGATTTAGGGACAATACAACCCCATTCTCAACAGCAAAATATCACAAAAACAAAAACAAAACAGAACAGAACTTGTTTTCTTTGACTTTTCTTCTCAATCATGGTGCTGGGTTTGGAAGGATACACTGATGATGATGGCGTCCAGGCTTTCAGTTGTATCCTGAGAACAGCCTGGATGGCACCAACACTGAATGCTGAGGTTCCACAGTTCTACTGCGTGTCATGTTCAAGAAGAAATGAGGCAGGTGCTGTCAACTCTCACTCTAACCAACTAATCAATATCTGGAATACACAGTCAATTCTCAGGTTCGTGCACAGAGTTGCCATGCACACCAAATCAGCAAACACTGAACTATTGTGAAAAATACAAGTTAATACAGGTTAGGTTCCTGAGATCCTCTGGTCACAACATTCTCATCAACTGAAATGCCATTTCCGTTATATAGGTTCATCTGCCAATATCTCCATAAAACAAGCAAGTCTCAGCAGTGGAAACCCATTCTTCCCACTTCCTTCTTCCTAACACTGAGCAAGTATTTTTAAATTCTTCCTCAGCCTCCCGATCTGCAGAACCTGCCTTGCCTGCAAGGTTAGCCGTTCTCACACCTTACAGCCTTTTGAAACCTAGAAGCCAACCAGCACTAACCAAGAAGGATTTAATATTTTCCTGACCTTAGGCGATGTCTTTGGTTTTCAGTCTCACAATAATGTTGCCCACTGCTTTTCAAAATTGGCTGTCTTCTCATGAATCCGTGAATTTGGCTGCTTTTCCATCTTTTCCACAGCTGCATCACACTCTACAGATGTCCCTTTAGCACGTCAGGGCAGCTTCACATACATATTGTCAAACTTACTCTCCCTTTCTCTGATGCACTGTCAGGCTTAACAGCACAAGAGCTCATGCCTTCACGAAACTTCTCTAACACACGTGTTTTCTCTGCAGGTCTCTCTCAGCCTCCCTGTGCTTAGGGACAGTGGACAGCACTGCAGCACTGCACTTGGGGCCATTTTAAACAGCGAAGTCACCAAAACCAAGCAAAAAAATGCTAAAAGCACGGTACTAAACAGACCATGGAAAAGACACACGCACTGTATGAGAAGGTAAAATGTCTGTCTGACCTCAGTGGGAAGCATAAGCACTGGATGACTCAACTTTTCACTTCTCTGTGCAAGTCCAAAAATGACAAAAATGACCCTGTGGAAGTGCTCTGTGTGTTGATTTGGGGGTTAAAACACATTTGAGCAGCTGGGCGAGGTGGCTCATGCCTGTAATCTCAGCACTTTGGGAGGCCGAGGCGGGTGGATCACCTGAGGTTGGGAGTTCAAGACCAGCCAGACCAACATGGAGAAACTCTGCCTCTACTAAAAAAAGACAAAATTAGCCGGGCATGGTGGCACATGCCTGTAATCCCAACTACTCGGGAGGCTGAGGCAGGATAACGTGCGGTGAGCCGAGATTGCACCACTGAACTCCAGCCTGGGCAACAAGAGCAAAACTCCATCTAAAAAAAAAAAAATTAGCAAGCAGGTGAATTCACAAATGTTAAATCTGTGAATCTGTGAATAAGGAGGATCAACTGCACAGGGTGGGGAACTTCTCAGGCAACTGACCAGGCTATTCTTAGTAATGGCTGGTGTGACCTAAATGCTTTGTCCATTTTTGTCCTTTTTTTTTTTTTTTTTTTTTTTTTTGGGGCAGAGTTTCACTCTGTTGCCCAGGCTGGAGTGCAATGGTGTGATCTCAGCTCACTGCAACCTCCACCTCCTGGGTTCATGCAATTCTCCTGCCTCAGCCTCCTAAGTAGCTGGGATTACAGGCACCTGCCACCTCACCCGGCTAAATTTTGTATTTTTAATAGAGACAAGGTTTCACAATGTTGGCCATGAGGTCTCGAACTCCTGACCTCAGGTGATCCACCCACCTCGACCTCCCAAAGTGCTAAGATTACAGGCATGAGCCACCACACCTGGCCACGTCCATTAAGTCTTTTATCACAAAAGCGAAGCACATTAGATGTGATAATTTGATAAGGCTCATTTGGACAAAGCAGGCAACGTTTAATCCCTTTTAAAAATTTCTTTCCCAAGTCAAAGTAAACAATGAGCTCATAAGCCACATAATGATGCCTCTTCAGCAACTAAGTGGCCAACATCTGTAAGTTACTTGATATCCTACCATCAATGGCACACATGCAGGCATTGTTTTCTTCCTTAGACCAAGAGCACGCATTTTTCATCCACTCTGACACCTATCATCCATCTCTATCAGCTCCAAGAGACAACACAGTGTCAATGCTTGGTGACAACACAGTGTCAATGCTTGGCAAGGTACTTCTTCTGAATAACCCATTCCTACCCCACAGAATGTCCTTAGGAAGAGTCCTTGTGAACACTCACACAGTCACAGCTGAAGTGTCCCAACTTGTGGCCTCCAAGCCGATGAGGCTGCTTAGAGACAGTGGCAGCAGCATGGCTCACACACAGCACATCTAGCACAAAACAAGAAACATTTGTGGCCGGGTACAGTGATTCACATCTGTAATCCCAGTGCTCTGGGAGACTGATGTGGGACGATCGCTTGAGCCCAGGAGTCTGAGGCTGTGGTGAGTATGGTCAAACCACTGCATTCCAGTCTGGGCAACAGACTGAGACCCTCTCTCTAAAACAACAACAAACAACAAAGCATTTGCTATTTTTCACAGTCACTTACGTTGCTTACTCTTTTCTTCTGTCATCCAGTTTTCAACTTAGTTTAAGAGATTAATGATTGTTTCTTAGGTGACATTCTTCCTGGGAGATTATCGCACACTCAAATGAAAGACTCTTCATAAACCCCAGCCAACACACGGTCAAAAACCTTCCCACAGTCACCCACTGCTGCTGGGTTCTTTAGTGTCCTACACACTCCCGTTCCACATTTCACCTGGGCTTGACCCCACTTATTTTTTAGCTCACTGGTAAGTTGATTACTGTGTAACTTGACAGCCCTGTGCTGTTCCACCTGATCTTCCAGTGCAAACATGGTTTCTTTCATGTCTTTGATCTCTGCATCACTCTCTGATGATGCTTCTTGCAGCTGTAGGCTGGTTCTGTTTAGCTGTTCTGCTTGGTGATTACACATCTCCTTCAGGTATGAATAATCTTTTTCCACTTACAATAAAAGGAAAGTTCCCTGGTCGGTTTAACAACAAAGTTCCCACAGTCATCAGTCCACTACAAGCCAAAGCCCCATCATGACACAATATACCCATGTAACAAACCTGTACATGAACCCCCTCAATCTAAAATAATACATCACAAAAAGCCCCTGGCAAGACAGCAGCAGGCTCATGGACACAGTGGCAAAGACGCCTTTGGCATGTGCTGTTTCTTGCATTATTAGCCTCAGAAACAGCCAAGGCCATGAACAGTCAGAGAAACATGATGTACGCTTCCAAATGGCTGGATTCTGTGCCCCTTCCTACAAGCCAAAGGGAAATCTGCACGCACTTAAATATTCCTCTTTCCTGCTTCCCTGGGAGGCACTGGCCCTGCCTGGTGTGGCCGCCCCACCGCACATCAGCTATGGGGTGGCGCCCTCTGCTGCTGGGCTGTGAACAACGCCCCTGAAGCAAGGCTGATCTTCAATCTCCTTAGCCATGAGATACTTTGCAGTAAGTTACAATGTTTCTTTAGAGACACACACTATGAAGGTGATAGAGAACCATAGTGGAAGGCACAGAGCACTGAAATGTATGCATACCAGAAGCAGAAAAGTGGCACAGTGCAGTCCTTCCACCTGTTCAATTTTCGATTGTTAAATATTTTAAATATGAGGAAACTACCAAGAATAATGATAAACAGGTACCCAGACTTAACAGTAGTTAAATTTTGCCACACTTGCAAAATCTTTTTATTCTAGGAAGAATTTTTTAAAGCTTCAATGTTCCCTCCCACCTCAGAGAGTAATAAGCATTATCCTAAAATTGATACATGGTCATCCCTTGAATGGTTTTTCACTTTTACTATATATGTATGTATCCATGATAACACGTAGTATTGTTCTGGGTGTTTTGAATGTTTTACACAATGTTATACTATATTGTGCTTTTAGAGTGTCGGGTTTGTAACATGGTAATATGCTCTATCCCTCACCATCTTATGCTTATTATGCCCTTGCACCCTGTTTTTAGCTGTGTTTTCAAAATGTATCCATACTGACATACATCCTGCTAGGTGGCTACTTTAGTTGCTGCATAGTATTCCACTGTCTGCAGAAGAAACTATCAACAGAGTAAACAGACAACCCATAGAATGGGAGAAAATATACATTGTTAAGGTATATATTAACAAAGGGAAGCCAGGCAGGTGGCTCAGGACTGTAATCCCAGCCCTTTGGGAGGCCGAGGCGAGTGGATCACCCAAGGTCAGGAGTTTGAGACCAGCCTGGCCAACATGGTGAAATCCCATCTCTACTAAAAAAAATACAAAAAATTGGCCAGTCGCGGTGTCTCACGCCTGTAATCCCAGCACTTTAGGAGGCCGAGGCAGGTGGATCACTTGGTCAGGAGATCGAGACCATCCTGGCCAACATGGTGAAACCCTGTCTCTATCAAAAATACAAAAATTGGCTGGGCATGGCGGCGTGTGCCTATAATCCCAGCTACTTGGGAGGCCAAGGCAGGAGAATTACCTGAACCAGGGAGTCAGAAGTTGCAGTGAGCCGAGATTGCGCCACTGCACTCCAGCCTGGTGACACAGTGAGACTCTCTTAAAAAACAAAAAAACAAAAAATTAGCCAGGTGTGGTAACGGGCACCTGTAACCGCAGCTACTTGGGAGGCTGAGGCAGGAGTATCGCTTGAACCCTGGAGGTGGAGGTTGCAGTGAGCTGAGAGCACGCCATTGCACTCCAGCCTGGGCAACAAGAGTGAAACTCCATCTAAAATAAATAAAAATAAAAAGGAACATAGTGAGAAAATATAACAATTATAAATTTATATAAACCTAACAGCAGGATCCCAAAATATATTTTTAAAAATCGACAGAAGGGAGAAATACTCTTACACTAATATTAGGATATTTCAATACACCACTTTCAATAACAGAACAACCAGATAGATCAATAAGAAAATACAGGACTTGAACAACACTACAAACCAACTGGACACAACAGATACATACACAACACTCCACCCAACAACAGGAGAATACACATTCCTCTCAAGTACACAACACTCCACCCAACAACAGGAGAATACACATTCCTCTCAAGTGCACATGGTACGTTCTCCAGGATAGACCACATGTTAGGCCACAAAACAAACCTTAACACATTCTTAAAAATTTTAAATAATTCAAAGTATCTTTTCTGATCACAATGTTATAAAACTACAAATCAATAACAGAAGGCGAACTGGAAAATTCACACATGTGGAAATTAAACACACTCTTCTTCAACTGGTCAAAGAAGAAATGACAAGGGAAATTTGAAAATATCTTGAGACAAAGGAAAACGAAAAGGCAACATGCCGAAAGTTATGGGATACAACAAAACAATGTGAAGAGGGAAGTTTATGTAAACGCATACGCTGAAAAAGAAGAAACATAACCCGATCATAACCTAATTATACACTTTGAGGAAATAGAAAAAGAAGAGCAAACCAAACCCAAAGCTAGCAGATGGAAATAATGATTACGGAAGAGATAAACAACATACAGATGGAAAAACAATAGAGAAAAATCAACAAAACCAAAAGCTAGCTCTTTAAAAGATCAACAAAATTGGCAACACATTAGCTAGACTAACAAAAAGAGAGAAGACTCAAATTATCAAAATCAGAAATGAAATCTGTTAAGAAAAAGAGAAAACTCAAATTATCAAAATCAGAAAGGAAATTTACTAAGAAAAAGAGAGAAGACTCAAATTATTAAAATCAGAAGTGAAATTGGAAACAGTATTATTTTATGGAAATAAAAAAGATTATAAGAGAATACTATGAACAGCAGTATACCAATAAATTTTATAACCTGGATAAAATGGGCATATTCCTAGAAACACACAATCTACCAAAACTGACACATTAAGAAATAGAAAATCTGAATAGACCCACAACTAGTGAGGAAGTGAGGAGACTGAATCAGTAATAAGAAACCTACCGGCTGGATGTGGTGGCTCACACCTTTTTAATCCTAGCACTTTGGGAAGCTGAGGCGGGTGGATCACCTGATGTCAGGAGTTAGAGACCAGCCTGACCAACATGGAGAAACCCTGTCTCTACCAAAAATACAAAAATTAGCCGGATGTGGTGGCACATGCCTGTAATCCCAGCTACTCAAGAGGTTGAGGCAGGAGAATTGCTTGAACCCGGGAGGCAGAGGTTGCAGTGAGCCGAGATTGTAGCATTGGACTCCAGCCTGAGCAACAAGAGCAAAACTTTGTCAAACAAACAAACAAACAAACAAACACCAATGACAAGCACAAGACCAGACTGCTTTACTAGTGAACCCCACCAAAACATTTAAAGAATCAACTCTAATTCTTCTCAAACTCTTCCCAAAAATCAAAGAGGAGGGAACACTTCCTAACTCATTCTAAAAAGTCAGCATTACACTGATACCAAAGCCCAATGAAGCCATCACAAAAAATTACAGATGCAAATTTGTATTTAGTATTTAGATGCAAAAATTCTCAATAAAATATGAGCAAAGTGAACCCAACAGCATATCCAAGAAATTATTCACCATAAGCAAGTGGAATTTATTCCTGGAGTGCAAAGATGGTTCAACATACAAAAACAATCAGTAAAATGTACCACATTAAAAAAATTAAAAGGCCAGTGACGGTGGCTCATGCCTGTAATCCCAACACTTTGGGAGGCTGAGGCAGGTGGATCATGAGGTCAGGAGATCGAGAGAATCCTGGCTAACATAGTAAAACCCCATGTCTACTAAAAACACAAAAAACTAGCCGGGTGTGGTGGCAGATGCCTGTAGTCCCAGCTACCTGGGAGGCTGAGGCAGGAGAATCGCTTGAACCCAGGAGCCAGAGGTTGCAGTGAGCCAAGATTGCACCACTGCACTCCAGCCTGGGCGACAGAGTGAGACTCCATCTCGAAAAAAAAAAAAAAAAAAAATTAAAGAAAAAACTACGTTCATCTCAGTTGATGCAGAAAAAACAATTTTAAAAATCCAATACTTTTTCATGATAAAAACACAAGAAACTAGGGTAGAAAGTAACTTCCCTATCATAATAAAGGCCATATTTGAGAATCCCACAGCTAACAACACTCTCAGTGGTGAAAGAGGGAAAGCTTTCCCCTAAAGATCAGGAACAAGATCAGGATGCACACATGCCACTTCTCTTCAACATAGCCAGAGCACTTACACAAGAAAAAGAAAGAAAGGTATAAACATTGGAAAGGAGAGCATAAGATTATCTCTGTTCACAGACAACATAATCTTCTATGTAGAAAACACTAACAATTCCACTCAGTGGGGAAAAGGACAGTCTCTTCAACAAATTACGCTGGAAAAACTGGATATCCATATGCATGAGAATGAAGCTGAATCCTTACCTGACACCATATACAAAAATTAACTCAAAATGGACTACAGGCTAAAACGATAAACATTTTAAAAGAAAACATAGGAGAAAAATTTCCATCAACTGAATTTGGAAATGATACTTTGGATATGGCAACAGAGGCACAGACAATGAAAGAAAAAAATTAGATAAATTGAACTTCATGAAAATTAAAACTTCTTTTAATTTTAATAGGACCAAAGGATACTACTGAGAGAGTAAAAAGACAAGTCACAGAATAGAAGCAAATATTTGCAAATCACATATTTGCTAAGGGATTGATATCCAGAATACATAAAGAACTCCTAAAACTCAACAGTAAGTAGTGTGCAAAATGAAATTAAGGGCTGTAAAAAACAATACTGAATAGGCAAAGTACTTGAGAGTTGTTAGTTGGCTCAAGAAATCTAGAGAGAAGTGGAAGCTCAAAGAACGTGGGTGGTGTCGTGTGTCTGGACTAGACTGTGGGCTTCCTGAGGCTAGGGACTCTGCCATATATACGCATGGTAGGCTCTCTGGCAGTATTTGTCAGGTGGATGCATAGGTGACTAGGACATTCCAACTGGAACACAGGTTGGACCCATACCGCAAATAGTCTTCATTGCTAAGTAAGAGTATCCAGAATATATCAGTATCCAGAATATATTAATATAAAGAATGCTTATAACAGAATAATGAAAAGACAAATTTCAAGAGACATTTTACCAAAAAAGACATATGACTGGACAACAAGTACATGAAAAGATGCTCAACATCATTTGTTACTAGGGAAATGCAAAAACAAACCACACTGAGATACCACCTCACACCCCTTGGGAAGGCTAGAATGAGAAAGATGGTCAATGACAAGTGTCGGTGAAGATGTGGAGAAATTGGAACCCTCGTGCATGAAGTGAATTATAAAATAGTGCAGCTGCTTTGGAAAGCAGTTTGGCAGGTCCTTAAAATGCTAAATGTAGAATTATCATATGACCCAGTAATTCCACTTCTAGGTATCCATCTACTCAAGAGAAATGAAACATGTTCACCCAAAACTTGAACTCAAAAGCTCACGGAGGCATTATTAATAATCACAGTGACCAAAAAGTAGAAACAACCCAAATGTCCATCCACCAATGACTGGATAAGCCACATGATATATCCATAAAGTAGAATGTTATTTAGCCACAAAACTGAAAGAAGTACTGATACCTGCTACAACATGGATGGCCCTTGAAAACATTATGCCAAGTGGAAGAAGCTAGTCACAATATACCACATATTGTATGATTCCATTTATGGAAAACGTCCAAAATAGGCAAAGCTGTAGAGACATAATAAATTAGTGGTAGCCTGGGGTAGGGGAGGAATGAAGATTGACAAGGTTTCTTTTTGGGGTGATCAATATGTTCTAAAATTAGTTAGGGTGATGGTTGCATAACTGTAAATACACTAAAAAACAGACTTGTACACTTTACACAGGTGAACTTTATGGCATGGAAATTACATCTCAAGAAAACTGCTTATTCGAGGGGAGGCAAGAAGGGGGCAGTAGGTGGACAAAGAGGGAAAAAAGACTTTATTGTATCTTTCAATACATTCTGAGTTTCAAACCATCTGACTATAATATCCATTCAAAAGCAAATCTAAAATCAAAGGATCAAACAATTAAAAACAGACTCCTAATTCTCCCCCAATTTGGGCTGGGGAGTGGAGAAGGAGGCAGCTACCACCCACCCTGCCATAGCGTGAAGCAGTGGCTGAGTAAAGTCCGGCAGTGGGGTCCTATGTGACAAGGGCAGCCTTGGGGAGGTCCCAGGGCCCATTCATGGCCTGGAAGCCACCAAAGCCACTGGCCCTGAGGGGGAGATAATGCCCGACTGACCAGATGGCAGATGCCCAACTGACCAGAGGAGCTGTCCGTGCCCTTCCTCCTCTACCACTATCTCGACCTACATAAAGTCCCAGAACCCCCATCAAGCCCAAAGAGGAGCACGAAAACCGTAAGACTGACACCAGCCAGGCGGAACAGAAGCTTGAGGGAGAAGCTCCATTAACAGAAAGGGAAGAAAGGGAATTCCTCTCTGACACTAGCTCTGTGGGCTGGGCTTACACCCTGGACTACCGCAGACTGGGATGCAGCACGGAGACTCTCCCCTGCATCCCAAGACCAGAGAGCAGCCAAGGACTGTGATTCTCAGAGCTCTCGACTGCGCCTGTAGTCCCAGCTACTTGGGAGGCTGAGGCAGGAGAATGGCGTGAACCCAGGAGGCGGAGCTTGCAGTGAGCCAAGATCGCGCCACTGCACTCCAGCCTGGGCGACAGAGCGAGACTCCGTCTCAAAAATAAATAAATAAATAAAACAGAGCTACAAATATTCTAAGCAAAATATCATATGAATGAAGCCACCTATGAAAACAGTAGATCAATACTAAATGGAATATACACCAAAATGCAAGGTCCTTAACATTCAAAATAAATCATGTAAGTCATCCCATTAGCAGAAAAATACAGGAGAAAATAGTAAGATCATTTAGCTGAAAAGTTTTTTAAAGCATTTAATAAAATTTAAAATTGAACCACAAACACACAAAAAAAACTTGAGTAAAATATAAAAAGAGGATGGGCCAGGCGCGATGGTTCACACCTGTAATCCCAGCACTTTGGGAGGCCAAAGTGGGTGGATCACCTGAGGTTGGGAGTTTGAGACCAGCCTGACCAACATGGAGAAACCCCATCTCTACTAAAACTACAAAATTAGCCGAGCATGGTGGCACATGCCTGTAATCCCAGCTACTCAGGGGGCTGAGGCAGGAGAATCACTTGAACCTGGGAGGCAGAGGTTGCGGTGAGCCAAGGTCACGCCACTGCACTCCAGCCTGGGTAACAAGAGTGAAACTCTGTCTCAAAAAAATTAAAAATAATAAAAAAAAAAAAGAAGGCAACTTCTGGCCGGGCATGGTGGCTCACATCTGTAATCCCAACTCTTTGGGAGGCCGAGGCGGGGGGATCACCTGAGGTCAGGAATTCAAGATCAGCCTGGCCAACATGGTAAAACCCCGTCTCTACTAAAAATACAAAAATTAGCCAGGCATGGTGATGGGTGCCCGTAATCCCAGCTACTCAGGAAGCTGAGGCAGGAGAATCGCTTGAACCTGGGAGGTGGAGGTTGCAGTGAGCTGAGATCCAGCCATTGCACTCCAGCCTGGGCAACAAGAGCGAGACCCCATCTCAAAAAAAAAAAAAAAAAAAAAAGCAACTTCCTTAATTTGATGAAATCTGATGAAGTGTAATACTAGCCAATAACAAACAACATAATTAATAGAGAATTGTGGGAAGCTTTTTCCCCCAGTGCAGGACCAGACGAGGATGCCTGCTATCACTCTTTAATCAGTATTGTAGTGGAGAAATAATACAGTAAGAAATAAAAAGGCATTAGAATTAATTTTTAAGCCAAAAAAATTGTCATTATGTGTATACGACACTATTACATGCCTAGACAATCCCTGAAAACCCCAAAACTGTTACAATTAATAACTCACTGGATACATTATTGTTATCAACCAGATTACTATACACTAGTATGAAACCAATAGAAAATAATGATCAAACTAGAAAATAAGTATCTATGACAAAAATGAGCCAATAAAGGATCAATTTGCAGATTTAAGATAAATCCTTCAAATCAATATAAAAAAAGGACCCTACAAAAACACGCACAAAATGAGCAAAGCATATGAAGACAAGTAAGGCACAGAAGCCAATAAACATTTGCTAAACTCTACCTCACATGAAACCCGCCACTGCAAGTTCCAGGTGAGAGGATCCCTGCAGAAACACTGCAGGGCAGGATCCCAGGAGGCAGGACCACTGGCAAAGTGATGGAGTCCCTGCAGTGGGGAGGGTCTCAGGCCCAAGAGGGCCAGGTGGCTCCAGACCTCCTGCTCCAGCTTCCCCTTACTCCCCACACCAGGCACAGCCCCACGTGAGTGCCCCGATGCAGGGAGGATTCTGACTGGCCATGTCTTCTCTGCCACTGTGCAGCCTGCTGAATGGCAGCCTCCTTGCCCATTACATCATTCCAGGCTTCCCTTTCATGGGTCACCTTCTCCCTCCCAACACAATGCCAGAATCCACCCCAGGAGGATAGGGACCGGGAACCAAACTGTGGCACCATGAGTGGAGACCCTGGAGGCAGACATGGGTGTAGGCACAGAGTGGAAACATGCTAGGCCTGGCCGATGGGTGACAATCACAGAGGATGGGGACATTCAAGGGCAGACACGGGCTGCAGGCACAGCAGAGAAGACCTGGACTACAGTCACGGGGGATCCAGACAAAAAGGGAGCTCGCTGGCTACAGCTGCATGGCAGAGAGGCACACCAGGGACAGACATGGGTACAGGTACAGGACAGAGGAGTAGGTGAAGGTTGGTGTGGGCAGGGGGCACGGAGATAAAGACACCCGAAGGTAGATGTGGCTGTAGGCTGAAGGGTGGAGTCACAAGAGTCCTAATGTGGGCTGCATGGACAAGGGCTGGAGACACAGGAAGACAGGCATGGGAAGCAGGCACACTCAATGACAGGCCTCTGCTGCAGTAACAACAGACGGAGACACTCAACGAAAGAGACTGGCTGCAGGTACAAACACTGGGGATAGGAGTTTTGGGCACAGTCTCCTGGGAGAAATGATCCAGAAAAAGGACAGAAATGGGCTGAAGGCACAGGGGAAGGAGACACACGAGTGCAGACATGGCCCAAAAAGCATGGATGAAAACACTGACTGTGGACATGGATTAGGGGGACAAAGAATGTAGCAAACAAGCTGTCATGGGCAGAAGCTCAGGGGACAGACAGACAAAAACATCAGAATGGGCTTCAAACACAGGGATTGAGGCACTGGAGGACTGCTACTGCCTGAAGGCTAAGGAGATGGCAACATTCAAGGCAAGCAATGCGCTGCAAGCACACAGGATGGAGACTCACACAGCTGGCACGGGCTGAAGGAGCAAGAAATGGAGACTTCTGACGGGGCATAAAGTGAAGACAGAGGACAGACCAGCTGACAATACACAACGGCAGACGTGGGCTTCAGTCATTACGGGATGGTGATACTGGCGAGAAGATACAGGCTTCAGGCACAACGATGGAGACACACAAGGCCTGGCATGGCTGTAGGAGATACAGGGTGGAGACACTGGGAGGTCAATGCGGCTGCAGACACAGGGTTTGGAAACACCTGACGGAAAATGTGGGCTGTCAGATAAATCCCTGCTTAGAGAGAAATTTACAGCCTTAAGGGAATGTGTTAGAATAGAAAAAAAGGTTGACAATCAATCACTTAAATTTCCTTCTCAAGAATTAAAAACAATCAAAATGAAAGAATGCAGAATTAAAGTAATAAAGAGCAGACATCAATGAAATAGGAAAAAGAATGCAACGGAAACAAATCAAGGATAAAAGTTGGCTTATAAGGCCAGGTGCGGTGGCTTACACCTGTCATCTCAGCACTTTGGGAGGCCGAGGAAGGCAGATCACGAGGTCAGGAGATAAGAGACCATCCTGGCTAACATGGTGAAACCCTGTGTCTACTAAAAATACAAAAAATTAGCTGGGTGTGATGGCGGGCACCTGTAGTCCCAGCTACTCGGGAGGCTGAGGCAGGAGAATCGCGGGAACCCAGGAGGTGGAGCTTGGAGTGAGCCGAGATCCCACCACTGCACTCCAGCCTGGGCAACAGACGGAGACTTCTCAAAAAAAAAAAAAAGTTGGTTTATAAATATTAATATACTTAATAAACCACTAGTGAAACTAATTAAGGCAAAGAGAAAAGACACAAAAGACCAATATCAGGAATCAAAACAGAAGCCTGCTCTACAGAGCAGTATATTAAGACACTACGAGGGTTCTGTGAAATACTTAGGACTACAAGCTTGACAACAGAGATTCAAATAACATCACACTGAAAAGTAAACTTCCTAGGCCGAACACGGTGGCTCACGCCTGTAAACCCAGCACTTTGGGAGGTCGAGGCGGGTGGATTACCTGAGTCCAGGAGTTTGAGACCAGCCTGGCCAACATGCAGAAACCCCGTCTCTACTAAAAAATACAGGCGGGCACGGTGGCTCACACCTGTAATCCCAGCACTTTGGGAGGCTGAGGCAGGTGGATCACGAGGTCAGGAGTTTGAGATCAGCCTGGCCAACATAGTGAAACCCCGTGTCTACTAGAAACACAAAAATTAGCGGTGCATGGTGGCACACACCTGTAATCCCAGCTACTCGGGAGGCTGAGGCTGGAGAAATGCTTGAATCCGGGAGGCGGAAGTTGCAGTGGGCCGAGATCGTGCCACTGCACTCTAGCCTGGGGGACACAGTGAGACTCTGTCCCCCCAAAAATAAAAATAAATAAACTTACTAAAATGGACACAGAAATAACATAAAACAAGAAAACTCCTACATATACCAAAGGATTTGAATTATTAGAAGTCAAACCAGCCAACAAAAATACTGTTCCACATGGAAAATTCCATACCTAAAGAAATATTCCAAATATTTAAGGAAGAAAAGGAAGAAAACACCTAAATTTCTCAGACTCTTCTAAAGAGAAGTAGTATAGGAAATATCTTTCGGTTTGTTTTGTGAAGCCAGCATTACGTAGGCCCTCTCTTTTATTAACAGAAATACAAATATTCTAAAAAAAATCATACGAATTAAACCACATACGAAAATGTAACACATGGATACCAAGTGGGATATACTAAAAAATTCAGGATTGGTTAACATCCAAAAATAGTTCATGTAAAATATCCTATTTGCAGAAAAATAGGAGAAAAACATGATTTACAGTACATGTAAATGCACTGTACAGCAAGAAAGAAATATGAAATAAAATTAAGGTACAATGACCAGATAAGAAACAACTATCTGCACTAGAAATGACCCCATAAAGGATTAATTTATAGAATACCTTTTTAAATTCTTCAAATCAACGTAAGAACACAAATGACCCAACAGAAAAGCCAGCACTGAAAATGAAGACAAAGACGCAAAGGCCAATAAATATTCACAAAACGTCACTTCACTAACTTATTTCCAGTTCCAGATGACAGGAGGCCCTCAGGGACCCAGGAGGCAGGACCACAGGGAGGTGACAGCGCCAGCAGCAGGAGGTGGGGCCTCTGCCTTGGCCCGAGCCAGGTCACAGCTCCTGGCGGGCTGCGGGGGCCGGGAAGCCCGAGCAGCCTGGCGCTCCTGGCCCCTGCACACTTCCCTCCCTCCACCCCGTTCCTCTCTCTCTCTCTCTCTCTGTGCCTTGGGCCCCGTGGGATGCGCTCACATCCAGACTCACCAGGCCCGAGACGCTGGGAGAATGGAGAAGCGCTTGCGAGCCGAAAGTCCTCCAGGAACACCTGAAGGAAGCTTCGCCTGCACCTGGGACACCCTTCCCTGATGCTGGCCTCAAGGCAGGCGCGCCGCACACGCTTCCGGTCCACGACGACCACACCACAGAGCAACACGCGAACCCAGCCTCCACGAAGAGAAAATGGCGGAATAGGCCTTCGCCTCCCTTTTATCATGGCTGTACTCAACCGCTGCATCTTGGAAGCTTGGTTCTGATTGGGTGAGAAGGAACTTTTTTCGACAACTCTTATTGGATAATAGTCTCCATCTCTGACTGGATAATCTTAACTAATCAGAGTTGGAGACTTATCCAATCTGTGTTGGAATACAGAGTCTGCTCTCATCCTATCAGAAAGAGGCTTCCAGGATATGTCCTTTGAATACAGACATTATAAAAGGGAGGCAAAGCTCTGCACCTGCCGTGGAGGTTGGGCTCATGTGCTCCTCTGCATTGGAGTTAGCCAAGGATCCTGTGCAGAACACTTGCCTCGTAGGCCAGCCGTAGAGAAGGATGTCCCAGGTGCAGGCGAAGTTTTGTTCATGTGTTCCTGGAGGATTTTTCCCGTGGCAAGCGCTTCTCCATCCTCCAGCATCTCAGGCCTGGTGAGTCTGGATGTGACCGCTTCCTATGGGGGCCCCAGGCACAGAAAGATGCAAAGGAGGGTGGATGGAAGGGGAACGTGGGCAGGGCCCAGAGAGCATCAGGTTGCCCGTTTCACCAGGCACCGCTGCTCCGGTGCAAGGCACAGGCCGGCCAGGCCCCCACCCAGCGCCCCTCCTGGGCTCTGGCCCTGGCACCTAGATCCATCCCGCCATTCTCCACAGCTCCACTGCTCCGCAGGCAGGAGCTGCCGGCGTGGAACCTGCGGGCTGCAGTGAGCAGTGGAGGCAGTAGCCGCTGCTCCCTGGATTCCCCGGGATGTTTTTCTTTGGCTTTTTTCTTTTTCTATTTTATTTTAGATTCAGAAGGTACACGTGCTTGTTTGTTATATGTATATCACATGCACAATGGGGGGGTTGAGCTTCTAGCATACCCATCACCCAAATATTGGAGGTTGTACCCAGTAGGTACGTTTTCAATTCTTCCCCCAAATTTTTGAGTCCCCAGAGTGTATTCTCTCCATCTTCATGTCCCTGTGTACCCACTGTTCTCACTTAATACATGAGAACATGCAATATTTGGCTGTTTCTGCATTAATTCACTTAGGATAATGACCTTCAGTTGCATCTGTGTTGCTGCAAAGGACATGATTTTTTTCTTTTTTATGACTGCCTAGTACTTTGTGGTGTACATGTACCACATTTTCTTTATTAGTGAACCGTTGGTGGATACTTACCTTGGTTCCATGACCTTGCTGTTGTAAGTTATGCTGCGATAAACATGGGAGTGCAGTGCCTTTTTATATAATGATTTCTTTCCCTTTGGGTAGACACCCAGTAGTGGGACTGCTGGGTCGAAAGGTAGTTGTACTTTTAGTTATTTGAGATACCTCCCTACTTTTTCCATAGAAGTTGAACTAATTGACATTCGCACCAACAATGTGTGAGCATTCCCATGTCTGGAAGAGTTTTCCTAGGTTTTCTCCTCGGATCTTTATAGTTTTAGGTCTTACATTTAGGCCTTTAATCCATCTTGAGTTAATTTTTGTACAGGTGAGTGATAGGGGTCCAGTTTCATTCTTAAGCATATGGTCAGCCACTATTCCCAGAACCACTTAGTGAATACGGTGTCCTTTCCAGGTTAACTTTTTTGAAGATCCATTGGCTGATTTTCCTAGCATTATTTCTTGAGCAAAATCCTTCAGTAGAATGTTGATGGAAGTAGTCAAAGTGATCACTCATGTATTGTTTCCAATCTTATGGAATAAACATTCTTTACCCACTAACTTAGTTTAGGATGTTTATTGTAGGTTTTCTTAGATGTACTTGACCAGATTGTGGAAGTTCTCTTCAATTTCTAGTTTGGTTAGGGTTTTAATCATATGATGGATTTAGCCAAATGCTTTTTTTCCTGTGTCAATCAGATTATCACATATAAGTCTGGTGGTCAAACCTGTAGACGTGTATAGTCTTATTACACACTGGATCGTGGGTCATTCTTATCTCTGCTTTGCCCATGCAGTGCACCAGCCTCCCTGTGCCCATTGATGGACTGAGAGGAAGATGAGCCCTTAGGATGCCTGCCATGCTCACTGTTAAGGTAGGACTCATCCTTCTCCCATGAGCACCAGTGTTTCTCCTGCCCATCTCTCAGTGGCCATTTCCTATCATTGGCCTGGACATTCTGGCACTTCAGTTCCCCAACTGAAGGTCTTGCCCCACCAAGTTCTTTGCACGGAAGTAGGTCATGCCTACCGGGAACATTTACAGCTCCCCAGACTCCTCCAGGTGGTCAGTACCTCATAATATCACCCAAGCAAGGCACAGAGGGAATCTGCCCAGTTAATAGAGCTTGTGTTCTGAAACCCACCATCTCACCTTTTAACTCACCAATGGCCCTTTCTCAAGGCCAGGGAAAGGAATGAAGGCTCATTGCTAAAAACTGCAACCTCGACAAGGCTGTACTTCCTTTTAGAGTCCCCTTACCCAGCATTTTCATTGTCTTGGAAGAAGTTCAGAATGCTTCTCTCTCTTGGTTTTGTTACTGACCTGGCAGACATGTTCTATTGTGTTTATTTGTGAAGAAGATCAGGTGCAGTTCACCTTCAGATTTGAAGGCTGACAGTACACCATTAGGAGGCATCTGATGGACTACCTCAACAATCCTCTGCTGGCTCAAGGTTGCATTGGCTAGATCTAGCTACCCTCTGACTGCCACCTGATGTCCACTTGTGGCACTATATGGATAATGTCCTTCTGCCCGATAACAAAGAGGGAGAGGTTCAATGGGCCCTCATATTGACAACTAACCACACAACTCAATGGGGATGAGCCATTGTCCCATATGATACAACAGCCTGCCATTTTCATCAAATTTTGGGGCTATATTTACTTATTTTTTTGGATGTAAAATGTTAGTTTTATAGGAAGAATGGAATTTAAAGTGGCATTCTTTAAATGTGGAGTATCCAAGTTCAACAGTCTGTACTCATTGATTTCTTCCAAAAACAGAAAAATTTAAGGGGCAGACCTGAACAAGTCACTAATTACTTGAAGCTATATGGTTTGCAAATGTTTTGCTCTTATTTCAGTACAGTTTCATATAATGAGATGGGATTTTTCCAAAACTGATACACTATAAATCTCAGTGGACATGCTAGTATCCTTTCAATAAATTTGCCTTTCAATAATACGGACAATATCCAAGTATTATATACAGAAGGCTAAGAAACAGAAGAAATTGCCAGACTATATTATTCAAAACATCAAGAAACTGATGTCCGACTAATGTATTCAATCCTTGTTCTGGAGATCAACACTGTGAATGCATGAATTTCTAAGGAAAAAATTTAAAATTATAATTTACTCATATCATAAATTTTGATGTTGAGAAAATTAGTTTTTGGAATATATCTTTGATTTTTGTCACATAATAGAAAAATCTCCAGCATACTAAATAGCATATGACATTATTTATGGCAAAACAAAATGATTCTAATTGATGTTTCCTTTTAAAAATCTAAAGAGTACTCATTCCTTGACCTTTCTGAATTCCCAAATATACTCCCTTAAATTAATAAAATTGAAAATGTAATTGTATCAGGAAAGAACTATTATATTCTTACATTCTTTTCAACATTGTTAAGCTATTGTTACTTTTTTAAAATTTTAGTAGGTTTTTGGAGAACAGGTGGTGTTTGGTTACGTGAATAAGTTCTTTAGTGGTGATTTCTGAGATTTTGGTACACCCATCGCCCGAAGAGTCTATACTGTACCCAACGTGTAGTAGTCTTTTATCCCTCACCCTGCTCCCACCCTTTCCCTGCCAAGTCCAAATTGTGAGGCTATATTTAGAGTAAGGAAGGCAGACAAAATCTACAACCAGTCGGCCTCAGGCTCTTCACCCTCAGGGATCCCATCTCCACCACCAAGACCCAGGGCATCCCTGGTATTTTTGGCTTCTGGGGAAAACATATGCCAAACCTCCAGTAAGTTCCATTTTTCAGGTAATCTATGAGACATCCACCTTCACTCAGGCCCTTCTCCAGAAGAAGCTTTAAGGGCTGACCAGCAGGCAATCCAGGAGGCTCTTCTATTGGTCTTCTGGAGGAAGGATTTGGAGATGTAGGCTTTAGGTTTCAAGGACATCGCTTTTGACACATAGAGGCTTTAGACTACCCAATCCAGGTCTCTTCTTCCAGTGGGCTTTTGGCATAAATCCTGTGTTTAACGTGTTTGACTCTCTTGAGACAGCTGGCTGCAGCTTACCTAGCCCTCTCTGACATGGACACTAACGGGATCCAAGCCCATTACATTAAAAATAGATCCCCATTGTGCCTTGGGTTTGGGATCCTCATCTTTGCAAACTGGGCACCACCGCTGACCATCTCTTGCCAAATGGAAATGGTACTCACAGGACTGAGCCAAGCCCGAACACTTAGGAGTTTCTGCGCCTCATGAGGATTTCAGTCTCTGCTCCTCCAATGTGCCTGAGGAAGACCTCCAATCAACAGCTCCCACTCAGCCTTTGGTTAGTTGGGGCCCTTCCACCAGCTGGGGGGCCATCACATTGTTGCATCAGGCATATGCCTGCTTCACTGATGGCATGCAGAGGTGCCATCTGGGTAGCTACTAGCCATCCTTCTGCTTCAGACACCCCCTTCCAGCTGCAGAGGAAGGGTCACTCAGCTCAGTGGAGAGAAATTACAGCCATTGTCCTGGTTCTACCATCCAAGGCCATCCTGAAATCCACATCTTCACCAATTCTGAGGCCTTTGCTGATGGCTGTGGGTGGCGTCACACTGGATGACCATGACCAGGCACTGGGGTGGGGTTGCTTCCCTTTGGGGGTACATTGCTGATACTTAATAATTGTGCCACTTGTTCACCATGTGTCAGCTCACAGCAGTCACCAAGATGCTGCCTCTCAATATGACCAAAGGCAGACTGCCTTACCCACATCTCTACCCTTATAGCTGAGACTGTGGTACTTGGAGTGGCTGGACCTCCTGGGCACACCTGACTTTGGGACATCTAAGCTAGGCCTGACTGTCAACTTGGATTTGCACATGGGGCTTCCTTGTCCCATCCAGCTCATTTGCTTGGGCCATCCAAGACTGGCTGCTCTGTTGATGAGACATCACTCTTTTTTCTCCCTTAGTCACATTTGGAGAGGTGACTACCCACATGCCAAGTGGCAAGTTGATTTTATTGGCCTACTCCAGCAAGGAGTAGGCCTCACCAGCTATGCTCACTATTGTTGACACTTACTCTAGCCTGCTCCTTGCTTTTCTGTTGATGTTGACAGCCCAGAAGGTCTTCTTCCTACCTCAGTTCTGACCCCTTTGTGGAACCCCCATGTCCTGTCCCCCATGGGACCTGTCGTGGGTTGGGGGGAGGGGGGAGGGATAGCCTTAGAAGATATACCTAATGTAAACGATGAGTTAATGGGTGCAGTACACCAACATGGCACATGTATACATATGTAACAAACCTGCACATTGTGTACATGTACCCTAGAACTTAAAGTATAATAAAATAAATAAATAAATAAAAATAAATCAATAAAAAGAAAAAAATCTCTGAAGGTTTGGAAACAAATTGGATGGAGCAGATAAAGATGAGTGCTAATTTTGACTTCACCCTTAGTCAGTGGCCATAGATGTTCTATTACTCTAATTGTACCCTTTACCTCTTCTAGGACATTTAGAGAGGTCTCCAGGGCTAGTTACCTTGTTATTTCAATGCAGAGAACAGTAAGTACTTCAGGGAACATACATGTGAGTATCAATCATGGGGAAAATACTTGAGAGAGTAAAATGTGAATCTGTACATGAAAAAAAAAAATCAATACTGAGGCCGGGCGAGGCGCTCACGCCTGTAATCCCAGCACTTTGGAAGGCCGGGGCAGGCGGATAGCTCAAGCCGAGGAGCTCCAGACCAGCCTGGGCAACATAGTGAAACCCCATCTCTACAAAAAAAAAAAAAAAACATAAAAATTAGTCGGAAGTGATGGCACTGCACCTGTAGTCCCAGCTACTTGGGAGGCTGAGGTGGAAGGATCACCTGAGCCCAGGAAGTTTCAGTGAGCTATGATCACACCACTGCACTCCAGTCTGGGCAACAGAGCAAGACCATGTCAAAAAAAAAAAAAAAAGAAAAGAAATGTCTTTCCTTTTTGGAAAGCTTGGATGACCACAAGGGGGTTGAGATTCTAAAAGCCGAGGGAAAGCTTCCCAGGGCCCAGCCTCCCCATACAATTCATAGGACAGGTCTGGAGTGAATGAGGACTACTATATCCATAAAAAGAAAGAGAAAGGAAAGACAAGACAATATTGCCCAATGAGTCAAGCGTGATCGTAGCACAAAGAAGCAGGGCACTCTTCCCCAGAGCAGGCCAGTTCAGAGAGGCGGTCCAGGGCTATGCCCCAGCATGGATCCCACCGTGCTCCTGCGCGGTGTCCCAGGGCCTCCTGGCACCTTCTTATCATCAGCCCGGGGCGAAATGCCAGACCAGATGGTAGGGCATCACTCCATCTCAAAAAAAAAAAAAAAAAAAAAGGCCGGGCGCGGTGGCTTACGCTTGTAATCCCAGCACTTTGGGAGGCCGAGGTGGGTGGATCACGAGGTCAGGAGATCGAGACCACGGTGAAACCCCGTCTCTACTACAAATACAAAAAAAATTAGCCGGGCATGGTGGCGGGCGCCTGTAGTCCCAGCTACTCGGAGAGGCTGAGGCAGGAGAATGGCGTGAACCCGGGAGGCGGGGCTTGCAGTGAGCCGAGACTGCGCCACTGCACTCCAGCCTGGGCAACAGAGCAAGATTCCGTCTCAAAAAAAAAAAAAAAAAGAAAATCCAGTCAGGCAAGATGAATGAGCTTGAGAGAGCTGCTGTACAGCAGTGTCCTGTACAGTCAACAATAATGGATTGCACATTAAATATATGTTAAGAAGGCAGATCTCCTACTAAGTGTTCTTACCTCAATAAAAAAATGAAAGAAAAGAAAAAGAAATACTGGTGCTGATGCTGGGCCATCCCTCAATTTTAACGTGGTTGTCCTGGGGTGGGGCCCAGACAGATAGGGTGGACGTAGTGCAACCAGACACTTTTATGGCTGTGCTCTGCACTTAGTAGTAATTACTACTATTTATTGAGCACCTGGGATACTAAGCACTTTGTTGCTGTTTCATTGAGGCTTCCTAGTACCCTGTGAGGTTGTTGTTGTCATCCCCACCTGAGAATCAAGGAAACAAAACGTGAGGCCGTTTTCCTTAGGTCATCCAGCTGGAAGTCACTAGCGCCTGCGTTCAGCCCTGGTCAGCCTAACCCCAAAGCCTATGCTCTAGCTGCTGTGCTGTGGGACTCAGGCTCCTGTGGGACACAGACGTGGGCACCACATGCCCTTTCCTTCCACTTCTCTGTCCTTTAAGTTTTAGGGTCAATAGTGTAACTTTTCCCTGCACCTGTCCACACTGAATGGCCATCATCCAGATGGAAAAGGGGGTGGCTTGTGGCTCAGCATTAAGGAAGAACTTTCTGGCACTCAAAGGAGCTCCATGGTGAGATGGGCAGCCTGGAAAAGCAGAGGGCAACCACCACCATCCCTAAGAACCCACCACCCCTTGGGCACCCACCCCCATCCCTGCACATCCCCCACAATCCTTGGGCACACATCACCGTCTCTGGGAATCTACCACTATCCTTGGGCACTTACCACCTTACCTGCACACTGACCACCATCCCTACACACTCACCTCTGCCTCTGGGCACCCACCGCCATTCCTGAACATCTACCACCATCCCTGGGCACCCACCACCACCATCCCTGCACATCCACCACCATCCTAGGGCACCTGCTACCGTCCCTGGGCACCCACTTCCATCCATGCACACCCATCACTGTACCTGGGCACCCGCCACCATCCCTGCACACCCACCACCATCCTAGGGCACCCACTACCATCCCTGGGTACCCACTACCGTCCCTGCACACCCACCACTGTGCCTGGACACCTACCACCATCCCTGCATATCTGCCACCATCTCTGGGCACCCACTTCCATCCCTGCACATCCATCACTGTTCTTGCACACCCACCACTGTCCCTGGGCATATCCACCACTATTTCTGGGCACCGACCACCATCCCTGCACATCTATCACCATCCCTGGGCACCCACCATCATCCCTGTGCACCCGCTACCATCCCTGCACACACACCACCATCTCTGGGCACCCACTACCATCCTTGCACACGCACCACTGTCCTTGCACACCTGCTACCATCCCTGGGCACCCATCACCATCTCTGTACATCCATCACCATCCCTGGGTGTCCACCACTATCCCTGGATAATCATCTGAAAGATCTGTTGGGAGAGGAAGTGTCATCCCTCAGTGTAGTGTGTGTGTGTGTGTGTGTGTGTGTGTGCGTGCGCGCATGTGTGTGTGTGTGCTTGTGTGTACGTGTGGGGGGGGCAGAGGTGTGCAAGGGGGCTGGATTAGATATCCTGCTCTGCCTCTGGACCCTGAGTGGAAGGGCTCAGGTGGGCTAGTCAAAGTTCTGTGGTGGAGCTGTTTGTGGAAGATGAGCTCACAGAGCTGGAGTTCTAGAAGGCCCTCCGTTGGCCTGGAGCCTGCCTTCCCCATTGTTCTCTTAATACTGGGTGCCTGGGGCCCTGGCAAGGTTATGGGGGACATCCTGAGCTGAAGCAGGGTTTTGGGCCACTGCTGCTGCTGCCATTGTCACCATAGTCTCAGCTCTGCGGGGAGCACCCCTGATCAGTGAGCCCCCTTTCCCTTCTTCCTGGGGCTGTTAACAGGGGCCCTGGGTTGGTCTGGCCAGAGAGGGGTGGAGAAAAACAAGGTGGTGGTTAGGGTGGGGGTGTCCTGGCCTGGAAGAGTGACCAGCTGAGAGAGAGAGAGAGAGAGAGAGAGAAACTCTGGAGCTGCTGTGAAATGCTCAGGATGGAATTCCTTTTAAGTCACTTTTCTACAAAAAAAAAAAATCAAAAACAGTCCATGTGTAGCAGTCAGTTTGGTTTCCTCCTCCACAACTTAGGGATATTAATCCCACTCCTTTCAATTGCTGAGAGGATTGGATGACATTAAGTTAGAAAAGCTCTGGGAAAGGCCTGGCACAGTGTTCAAAGACTTGACAAACTCCACCAGGTTGGCTGCCTCCTCCTTCTCACTCCCCTCGCGGTGAGGAGAAGGGCTCATGCCCCTGTGGCCACGCCTTTTGTGGACTTGAGTTTCAGAAGCAGCCACAGAGCAGCTACTCCATGCCAGCAACTCTGCAGATAAATAAGACTGGCCACCGTTCTTCAGAAGTTAACTTTGTGGTGGGAAAGACTGACATCTATTCCAGTCTGGTGTGACAGAGGAGGTGGAAGATTGGGTGTGTGAGAGTGTGGAGGGTGGTGGCCTGCCAGGAGACTCTCACTGGGGAACACACCTCTGATGAGACCCTTCAAGTATAAGTCAGAGTTAACCATGTAGAGGAAAGGAGAGGGTGAATGTTCTAGAGAGCAAGGTCATTGTGAGAGAACAAGGTGGCATTGCTGGAACATAACGTGTGAGCGAGGGAGTGGGCCGCAGGGCTGGGCTGTGAAGGGTCGTGAAGGGCCGTGTGGACCTCGAAGGGGCAGTGACGGTGGGAGCCATCCAAGGTGTCACAGGGCTGGGCTTTTCATTTAACAATTTGTTCTGATGGATGTGTATAGAATAGCTTGGAAGAGTGGTCGAGACACGATACAAGAAGACCATGAAGGAAGCCCGGATGGAGGTGTGAACCTAGGAAAGGACGGTGCTCTCGGAGGGAAGGTGGAATCCACAGGACATTGGGACTGATTGGTTGGAACTGGGTGAAAGATGTCACGGGGAAGGAGTGAAGAATGACATCCGTATTTCCAGTTTGGGTAAATGGGTGGCCTATCATGTTTTAAAGCACGTAAGGAAAGTCACAAGGCAGAAGCAGGCATTGATGGGAACAGTGGTTCTGTTTAGATGTGCTGAGTTTGAGGTGCCTGCAGGGCATTCAAGTGGAAGTGTCCAGCCAGTAGTTGCCTCTGAGGTCTTGGGGAAGATGCCACAGGGGTCACCAGCCTGCAGGCGGTGGCTAACAGCAGGACTGCCCAGAGGGTTTCCTCAAAGTGGAAGAGAAGAGGGCTCAAGGCAGGAAGGCCTTGGAAAGCAGATCAGCATTTATGGCCTGGGCAGAAGTGGATTCCACCAAGGATAAGGAGGAGAGTCAGCCAGAGAGGGAGGAGGAAACCTGGGAGAGGGGAGCATCATGGAAACCAGGAGAGGCAAGCCTTTCAACAGGGGGCGGTGGACAGCATGAGTGCGGCTGAGAGCTCCCATAAGACAGAGCCGAAGGGGGCCTCCTTGGACCCGCAGAGCAGTTTCAGCACGTGGTGGTGGCAGGGAGGCCAATTCACCAGATTGGAAAACAAATGGGAGGGGAGAAAGCGGTAATTTTCCCTAGGAGTTTGGGCGAGAAGAGGGGGAAAGAGACAAGGGAGTACCAGTCAGCATGAGACTTGAGGGAAGGCATTTAGAAGCTAGAGACTGAGAAAGTCTCTACGAGCAGGGGCAGGAGGAGCACGAGGGGAATGGTGCTAGCGCGCCGGGAGAGGAGGGACAACAGATGGAGCAAGGCTTGGAGATGAAGGACAAATCCAGAGCTTGGAGGGAAGATGGGCCTGCCTGGGAGTGGAGGCCCCGCACCCAAACAATGATGGGGTGGAGATGAGGGTGAGGAGGCTACTGATGAGTTTGCAAGTGAGCGGGGCTAAGGCAGAAAGAGGAAGAAATTCCACAAGTGAGGACCTTGCTTTTCTTAGTGCAGCAGGAGACCAGATCATGTTCCGGGAGCCAAGGGGTGGGACAGCGTGCCGTGCTCAAGGACAATGCCGAGAGTTTTCGTTTCCTGTGAGGGAAATGGGAGAGAGAAATCTGAGCAGAGACAAGCGCGAGTACCAGGGCTAGTTGTAGTTCATAACAGAAACAACAACTCACTTATTTTTAGTGCCAAGAGCTAAGCTGTGCCCACGCCGTTTCTCATTTATTCTTCCAACAATCATATGAGGCAGGTGTTACTCACGTCCTCATTTTATAGAGGAAGAAACAAGGCTCAGGGAGGGCCCAAAGTCAGAGATGGAGCAAGGATCGGGGGGGGCGGGTTCCAAGCCGGACCTTGCTGCAAAGCCATGCCCTCAACCACTTTGTCATCCTCGGTGGCATTCAAGGTCCCGTGGAGGTTGGAGACCAGGGACACTCATTGGCACAAACAAGAGTTTGTACAACTCTCACTTTTTGACTCTGTGAAGGCGGAGAGCCTTCACAGGTGTGGAGGTGCAGAGGTCAAGAGAGGCATGGGAAGGCTTGTCAGAGGTGGTGGGCAGTGGGATAGGAGCTCACAGAGGTGGGGAAATGCAGGTGAGGACAAGAAGCAGGGATGACCAGGGCAGGGAAGGGACTGGCTGAGACACAGTGGAGCCGGAGGGGACTAGGTCTGGGGAGATGAAGGAGCCCTGAGGCTGTGACACCCAGGTGCTAATGTCCTCTGTGATTTGGGGGACTGGCCACACACAGCCAATGATGACAGGGCAGGGAGGTCAAACCAGACAGGCAGGCTGGGCTTCCAGGGAGAAGGGCTTTTTGCAGGTTATGGTTTAGAAGGGGTGGTGGGGGTGGAAGAGACTCTCGGGACATCTCGGGGTCTTGTGTGTGGAGAAAGAGCAGCTTCCCCTTGAGCGGGCTATAGGGGAGCAATGTTCTGGGGAAGACCTTGTTTCAGTTAAGATCTGGAGATGGAGGGTCAATGCCAGAAGGGCTGTCCCTTGACAGTTGGGCTGAGAGACCCATGAACACACCGCCTGGCCATGCTCTCTGGGAGCATCTGCTCAGTGGGGCTTTGGATTTATAGAACTTTGTCTCTATCCAAACTTTGCCCCTTCCTAGTTGTAAAATCTTGAGCCTCAGGACTAAATAATCTCTAACATGTAATATGGAGCTTACAATAGGTTAGTTTTCTTCCTGTTTCTGGCCTGGGTGGTGTGAAGCAGGATGGGGAAGGAGAGGGGCTGGTCTCAGGGCAGGGTGACGCCAATCAGGAATGCAAGGGGGCTGATACGTGCTGCTAGAGCCTGGCCTTCTGCCCACCCCTTCTCTCCTCTCCCCTTTCCCAGGGGTGCACTCAAGCCCTGTTTCTTCTCCTTCTGTGAGTGGACCGCGGAGGCTGCTGAGCTGCCTGTCATCCCAAAGCTCAGCTCTGAGCCAGAGTGGTGGTGGCTCCACCTCTGCCGCCGGCATAGAAGCCAGGAGCAGGGCTCTCGGAAGGCGGTGGTGCCCAGCTGGGATCATGTTGTTGGCCCTGGTCTCTCTGCTCAGCTGCCTGCTACCCTCCAGTGAGGCCAAGGTCTACGGTCGCTGTGAACTGGCCAGAGTGCTACATGACTTCGGGCTGGATGGATACCGGGGATACAGCCTGGCTGACTGTGAGGACCCCTCTTCCTGGCTGGCCCTGGCTTCCCCACACCTCCCTGCCTCTTTCCCTCCCTCTCTCCTTCTCATTCAAGGGCTGTGGCTTTGGGAGCTTTTAGAGCCCTCCTGTAAACCGAAGATGATTTGAGATGGCAGGTAGAGAACAGCTGGCACTGAGTTAAACACGCAGTAGGCAGGCAGCAGGCAACCAAATTGGAGTCACCCCTTCATTTTCCCCTGCTGCTAAAGTCGGGGTCGAAGGAAACAAGCAGCTCAGTCCCCTAAACTTAACTATGGCCACAAGGATCAGACATTCATTCTGAAATTAGAAGACAAACTGAACAGAGCAGTCATGCCAAACTTTTCAAGCTGGTGGTAGTTTTAGATGGCCATGTGGGAAGGGCAGTCACACCGGGGCTCATCTTTCCAACAGGTCCAGCACCCTCTATAGATTCCACCTGGGTCTTCCAAATCTTGTTACTGAAGATTTAGCACTTGTAAGCGGGCGCGGTGGCTCAGGCCTGTAATCCCAGCACTTTGGGAGGCCAAGGCAGGTGGATCACCTGAGGTCAGGAGTTCGACACCAGCCAGGCCAACATGGTGAAACCCTGTCTCTACTAAAATTACAAAAATTAGCTGGGCATGGTGGCAGGTACCTATAATCTCAGCTGCTTGGGAGGGTGAGACAGGAGAATCACTTGAACCCGGGAGGCAGAGGTTGCAGTGAGCTGAGATCATGCCATACACTGCAGCCTGAGCAATAGAGTGAGACTCTGTCTCAAAAAAAAAAAAAAAAAAAAAAAAAAAGATTTAGCACTTGTAGATTCATTCAACAAATTTATTGGGCCCTATTATGTGCTGAACAATGAGATAGTGGGAAGATTGCTGGGCTAAAAGTCAAGAGGCCTGAGGCCAGCCCCGACCCATGCTATTTGGTAGCTGGATGGGACCCTGGGTGAGTCGCTGTGCACCTCTAAGCCTCAGTTGATTGGTTTGCAAAGCAGGTGGGAGGGCACCTGCCCCAATCACCTTAATCAGGCAGGTGAGGCTCGGTGAAGCCAGCCTGGGACCTGTGCAGTGAGCACCTGGTCTGGGGTGGCCATAACTGTCTGACCCCCAGGCCTGTGCTCTGCCCTATGCAGGGGTCTGCCTTGCTTATTTCACAAGCGGTTTCAACACAGCTGCTGTGGACCACGAGGCTGATGGGAGCACCAACAACGGGATCTTCCAGATCAACAGCCGGAGGTGGTGCAGAAACCTCACCCCGAACGTCCCCAACGTGTGCCGGATGTACTGCTCAGGTAGCTGGGCCTGGGCCCAGGGCTGGCAGGAGTCAGGCCCTGCATTAGCTTTTGTTCCATTCCCAGTTTAGTTTGCTACCCCCATCTCTAAGTGAGGGTTCCCCACATCAGGCTGGGCCCACGGAGGAGAGGGAGATGGGACAAGGGATGAGGGTAGGTCTTTCATCAGTCTGAATTGGGGTCCCAGATAGGAGACTGCCTTAGGGCTATAGGAATGGAGGGAGGATTGTTTCTGATGGAGGGGGAGGGGGATAGGGTTGTACCTGTGCTTCCGGAGTGGTTGAGCAGGATTGGATTTAGAGGAGTGGAGTGTGTGTGTGTGTGTGTGTGTGTGTGTGTGTGTAGAGAGAGAGAGAGACAGACACACACACACTCACACACACACACACACACACACACACAGCTGGATGTCTCCTCCTCTCTCATTGTGTTTCTCTGCCTATCACCCCAGATTTGTTGAATGCTAATCTCAAGGATACCGTTATCTGTGCCATGAAAATCACCCAAGAGCCTCAGGGTCTGGGTTACTGGTAAGTAACTTGGGCTGGAGCCCCGCCGCGGTGGTATGGTTAGGACTGGTGGGCAGCAGCAGGGAACAAACCCCTTTCCTTCCTCACTTCTGGTTTAGAGCCCACACTGTCCTTCCTGTTCTTCTCTGTGCAGTGACTGGCAAATGCAGCTGATATGATCTCTCCTCTTCCCTGTTCTCCATCCTCAGGGAGGCCTGGAGGCATCACTGCCAGGGAAAAGACCTCACTGAATGGGTGGATGGCTGTGACTTCTAGGATGGACAGAACCATGCACAGCAGGCTGGGAAATGTGGTTTGGTTCCTGACCTAGGCTTGGGAAGACAAGCCAGCGAATAAAGGATGGGTGAATGTGAATGTGGCTCTCAGCTCTCAGTGTGTCTGCAGGTGCCATGTCAGAGCCAGAGCACCTCCGTTTTCCCTCACCTCACCTCACCTGTCCGCGTGGGCTGGGCTTCCAGTGGACTCCAGAAAGCCCAGCACCAGAGGCTTACCTCCATTTCTGGTGGCCTGGGGGCAGGTGTTTGGGGGGGCACCAGTGCACTTTTTGTCTACCACACCTGGCAAAGTTTGGGCCTAGGGTGGCCAGATTTAACAAAACAAATACATAACAACAAAAACAGGATGCCCCAGTTTAATTGAACTTTGGATATACAACAAATAATTTTAAGCATGTCCAAAATATTGCAAAGGAACATATTTATATTAAAACTATTTGACGTTTATCTAAAATTTAAACTTAATTGGGTGTCCTATGTTTTACCTGGCAACCATAGCTGGATCTAGGGCTGTGCACCTCTGGCTTGATTGGGAAGGTCCTTGGGACACTTATTTTCTGCAGCTTTGGTTGCAGATGGTGGTCACTGTGCTTTGGCCCTCCAGCTGTGACTACTAACACACACCCCTGCCATGCCGGGGTTGCTGCTTGGTCGCGGGAGAATGACCATCGGAGCTTCTGCTCTCACCTTGCTCTCTGGTGCCCTCTCATGGCAGAAGATTCAAGTGCCGCTGATAGAGGCGGTGCGCTCACTTTGCCCACTACTGCTAGGAGGTTGGAGGATGGGATGGGAGTGACCGTGGCTTTCAATCCGTGCAGTCTTCTGCCTTAGTCAGCACATGGGAAGCCCAGAAAAAGATAGCGCGGTCCCCTGCTAATCTGGAACGACTGCCTCTAAAGGAGGAAGGTGGGTGGGTCTCAGGATCACAGTGGATGTGGTGGCAACAGCAGCAGTTGCAGGGACAGGATGATGTGAGAGAAGCCTGAGCCCTGAGTTCAGATTGTAGATTCTTCTGGAAGGCTCCAAAGAAACCTGCAAGTACTGAACTGTTGGTTGAGGCATGGCTGGTGACTCTTAGGGAGAGGAGGGGACGACAATGTCGCCCCCCACCATCCTCCTCCACCTAACTAATTCAGCTACCCTGAATGCTTCCGCGTCAGCAAACACCAGAGGGGCGTGGAATGTCCACAATTAGCGAGGCAGGCCAGTTTCCTTCCCCTGCTGGTCTGGTCAAGATGATGATGAAACTTGAGAGCGACTCATGCAAGGGGACAGAGTGGTGAAGAACCCTGCTGGGAGTAGGGGCGTCAATGACTAATGGAGCTATTAAATCATAAGTAGGGAGAAGCTGCTGTCTTTTTAACATTAAGGCAAACACGGTGTGCCTACCATGTGCCATGCATTATCTAATCTAGACCCTAGAACAATAGCTATGATGCAGGTACCATTATGACCACCATTCCATAGACAAGGGGAAACAGAGGCTCAGAAGAGATAAATTTGCACCCAGCTCAGTGTGACTCCACATGTATGCTTACTCACGGTACTTCACTGAGGGGTTGTTGTTATGGTCATCTGGCCTGGGACTCATGACCCATCCATCTTTCTTTTTTTTTAATTTTATTTTTTGTAAGATAAATTTTAAAATTTATTTTTATTTGTACAACTTATGGGGTACCTGTGCGATTCTGTTACACATACAGATTGCATAGTGGTCAAGACAGGGCTTTTAAAGTATCCCTCATCTAAGTAATGTACACTGTCCCCATTAAGTAATTTTTCATTGTCCACCCCCCCATACCCTGCATTGTTCTGAATCTCCATTGTCTATTATTCTAGTCCTTTTTTTTGAGATGGAGTCTCACTCTGTCACCCAAGCTGGAGTGCAGTGGTGCAATCTCAGCTCACCGTAACCTCTGCCTCCCAGGCTCAAGAGAGTCTCGTGCTCAGCCTCCTGAGTATAGGCGCCCGCCACCGCGCCTGGCTAATTTTTGTATTTTTAGTAGAGATGAGGTTTCACCATGTTGACCAGGCTGGTCTTGAACTCCTGACCTCGTGTAATTTGCCCGCCTTGGCCTCCCAAAGTGCTGAGATTACAGGCATGAGCTACTGTGCCCGGCCCCTATTATTCCACTCTTTATGTCCATGTGTACACATTTTTTCACACCCACTTAGGAGTGAGAACATGTGACATTTGACTTTCTGTCCCTGGCATTTTTCACTTAAGATAATGACCTCCAATTCCAACCATGTTGCTGCAAAAGACATGATTTCATTCTTTTTTTAGGGCTGAATAGTATTCCATTGTGTATATATACCAAATTCTCTTTTTCCATTCATCCATTACACTTAGGTTGGTTCCATATCTTTGCTATTGTGAACAGTGTTTTGATAAACATATGAATGCAGGTGTCTTTTTGACATAATGGTTTCTTTTCCTCTGGGTAGATACCCAGTAGAAGGATTGCTAAATTGAATGGTAGTTCTACTTTTAGTTCTTTGAGAAATCGCCATACTATTTTCCACAGATGTATTAATTTACACTCCCACTAACAGTGTATAAGAGTTCCCTTTTTTCTGCATCATCACCAACATTTGTTGTTTATTGCCTTTTTAATAAGAGATATTCTGATTGGGGTGAGATGATATTTCATTGTGGTTTTAATTTGCATTTCTCTATAATCAGTGATGTTGAACATTTTTTCGTATAACTGTTGACCATTTATATTTCTTCTTTAAAAATGACTATTTATGTCCTTTGCCCACTTTTTTTTTTTTTTTTGAGAAAGGGTCTTGCTTTGTTGCCCATGCTGGAGTGCAGTGGTTTGATCATGGCTCATGGCAGCCTTGACCTCCTGGGCTCAAGCAATCCTCCCACCTCAGCCTCCGGAGTAGCTGAGACTACAGGCATATGCCACCACCACACCTGGCTAATTTTTGTTTTTTTATAGAGACAAGGTTTCACTATTTTGCCCAGGTTGGTCTTGAACTCTGGGACTCAAGCAATCCTCCTGCCTTGACCTCTCAAAGTGCTGGGATTTTAGGCATGAGCCACCATGCCTGGCTTGCCCACTTTTTAATAGGATTGTTTCTGTTTTTGAGTTGTTCGAGTTCTTTGTACATGCTACATATTAGTCCCCTGTTGAATGAATAGTTTGCTAATATTTTCTCCCATTCTACAAGTTGTTTATTCTGTTGATTATTTCTGTTCCCATGCAGAAGCTTTTTAGTTTAAGTCCCATTTGTCTATTTTTCGTTTTGTTGCCTGTGTTTTTGAGGTCTTAGTCATAAATTATTTACCTAGACTAATGTTCAGGAGAGTTTTCTCTAGGTTTCTTTCTAGTATTTTTATAGTTTTGAGTCTTACATTTAAGTCTTTAATCCATCTTGAATTGATTTTTGTATATGATGAGAGACAGGGGTCATTTCATTCTTCTGCACATGGCAGAAGTTTTCCCAGCACCATTTGTTGAAAAAAGCGTCCTTTCCCCAACGTATGTTCTTGTCAGCTTTGTCAAAAATCAGTTGGCTGTAAATATGTGGCCTTATTTCTGAGTTCTCCACCCTGTTCCACTGATCTGTGAGTCTGTTTTTATACCAGTACCATGCTGTTTCGGCTACTATAGCCTTGTAATATAATTTGAAATCAGACAATGTGATGCCTCCGGCTTTGTTCTTTTTGCTTAGGATTGCTTTGGCTATTTGGGCCCTTTTTTGGTTTCATATAAATTTTAGGATTTTTTTTCTAATTCTCTGGAAAATGATGTTGGTATTTTGATAGGGATTGCATTGAATCTGTAGATTGCTTTGGGAAGTATGGTCGTTTTAATGATATTAATTCTTCCAGTCCATGGTCCAACCATCCATCTTTGAAGGATTCGTGCCTTCTACTTCAACTTCAGACTTCTGTTGCCTGCCTGGCCCGGTTGCTTCACTGGGTCCCATTCAGCTTGTCTGGGAGAGGAGCCCAGGAGTAGGTGTAGTGAAGCTCTTGGAACCAAAGAGAACATTGTTAAAGGATTTGGGGGCTGTGAGCAGTGATATGGCCACAGTCTCTTCAAGATGGGGCTGGGCTGGGATCAGGCCTGGACAAGGGACCCTGAAGGCCTGGGCTGGGTGGTTGACCAGGAGCAGGTGAAGACGGAGATGGAGAAGGAGTATTTAGGCAAGAGGGCCCTGATCAAAGCCAGCGAGGCCTCCCCTGTAATGAGGGCTACAGAGTGTTCAGGCCCATCTGAATGTAGAGGCCAGGGAGCCTCTACGTTGAGAGCTCAGCTCCTGAGGGACATGCTCAGGTTGGTGAGTGACCAGGCCATGTCCTGATGTCTCTCTCCTTCCATGTCACTCACCCCACTTACCATGGGCCATTCTTACCTCTTTTACTTTCTTTATATCTCTAGAAACTCTCCCTCCTTTCTATCCACATGCAGCTGCTTTAAATCAAGTCCTCATTACCTCTTCCCAAGGACAATTGCAATGGCTTCCTAAGAGCGTTCGTGTCTCTAACCTTGGTCCTTGGCACTCCACCTCCTCCCTCAGAGTCAGCTTTCTATCTTGTTTCTGCCTTGCACCCTAGGCCCAATAGCTTTTCTTATCTTTGGGTTAAAGTTTAAGTTCCTTGGCTTGGTATACAAGGTCTTTCATGACCAAGACTCAGCTGACCGCTACAGATTCAACTCTCACCTGTTTGGAAACTTTTGCTCTAGCTGGTTTGTGTCCTCGGCGGTTAGTTTCCCGAGGCTAGCATGCTGCTTCACGCCTTTCATCATCACCGACCATTCTTCTCCCATTCATTACACTCTGTCCCTTGAATGCAACAAGCCGTTTGCACCACAGGGTCTCTCTGTACCTGCTCTTTTGTCTTCCTGGAATTTTATTTCTTCAGATCTTTGTTTTGATTTTTTTTGAATTTCAAACTGTAAGATTTTTTATTACAGAAAAAGTTTTGGTGCCATGTGTTTGTCATAGCGAGTGAGTAGAATACAAAGATAACCAAAGGTAACCAGTGTTAACCCAGGGCTCACTTGTTCACACTTTACATTTCCAGTTTCTTAAATAGATTTAATTTTTGGCTGTAGACTCCTATCCTAGCTGTTTGATTGCTTGATACATAATTAAACCAAACATGTCTAAAGCCACACTCAATCCTCCTAAAACAATATCCTTACCTTACTTGTGTTAATTTTAGTATTCTTCTTCCAGTCACTCAAATTTGAAAATACTGTCATCTTTGACTTTTTCCTCTCCATTTGCCACAGCCATCCTATAAGGTCTCTGTAATATCTTCAACTTCCACTGCCCTTTCAGATCTTGTTGCTTCCAGTCAAGTTTGAACTGTGCCTCTCACACAGTATTCTTTTTTGTTATTATACTTTAAGTTCTAGGGTACATGTGCACAATGTGCAGGTTTGTTACACATGTATACATGATAACATGTGTTTTGGTTGAGATAGGGTCTCTCTCTGTTGCCCAGGCTGGAGTACAGTGGTGCGATCATAGCTCACTGCAGCCTCCTGAGTAGCTGGGACTACAGGTGGATGCCACCACGCCCAACTAATATTTTGATATTTTTGTGGAAATATATTTCCTCAGACCTTTGGGTGACGCTCCCTTTTTCTTCAGTCAGGTCTTGTCTCAGTTTCACCTCCTCAAAGTGACTTCTCTGACTGCTGTAGCTGAAGGAGTCTTTCCCCTCTTTGTCACTATCTTAGCACTACAGCATGCTCCATTATCTGAAATTATTCCATGCACCTCTTAATTTATGTATATTCCCTTTTCACTTGCCTATGCTAGATTATAAGCACCATGAGGGCAGAAAATTTGTTTGTTCCTTATATGTCTAGCACCTAGAATAGTACCTGGCACATTATACTCAATTAAAAAAAAAAAAATGAACCTGTTGAATGCATGATTGATGCATGAATGAATGAATGGTAGGCACTCAGCTAATGTTTGCAGAATCAGTGAGTGAATAGGGCTTGATACCATCTAATATGCAACAATTGATTCAATGATATTACTTAAGCACTACCTATGTGCCAGACCCTAGGCATCCCTCCAGATGGACCCACTGCCACCCCCTGCCCCGTGCCCCCGGGGATCCCTCTCTTGGGGATATTCTATCCCTCAGTCAGGTAACCACTCTGGCTGCTTTTCATACAAGTCCTGCCTGCCTCCTCCTCGTCCATACGTGGTGTACGGTTTGGGCAGTTTGGGCAGAGGTGGAGCAATGGGGTTTTCTCCTTTTTCCTAGCCACCTGACCTTGGAAAAGTCACTCCACCTCTCAGAGCTCAGTGTTCCTCATGGGCAAGAGGAGCAAATGAAGGCCACCTTGGAATATTGTACCAATTGCACCTATAATCTATCATTGTAATCTATAATATAGAGCAGTGACGCACCCAGCATAGTGCCTGGCACAGAGTGGGGCTTCAGAAATGCTGGCTCATCTGGTTTTCCTGAGCTCTGGGGGTAGCAAGTTCCAACCTACCTGGGGAGGAATGGATGGGAACAGGACATGCCTGCCCCAGTGACCAGGGCTTCCTTAGGAGACCTGTAACTGTGTCCTTCTCACTGTTTGCTAAGAAGAGAAAGAGAAAGGGGAAGGTGTGAAGAGAAGGAGCAGAAGGGGAATGGTTTGGGAAAAGTAGTAGAGTCCTATGGAAAGTAGGGGAGAATTCAATGAATTTTTGTTACTTTTGGTAAGTCTCCCCCTTCTTGGATTAGTTGGCTCCAGGAGACAGATTTAAAATGGGCTTTTCTATATCTTTTGTGCTAAGAGTGGACTGAATGTTCCTGGGGATGATTGGCTTGCTAAGGTGCTGTCCCTTCTCTACCTGTAGGTACAGGCGAGGGTTGCAGATGCCCCTCGCAGCTGAAGGAGGCTTTGCGGGGTGCTCTTTCTTTGTGGTCCATGCCCTCAGCTGGGTATGGCAGTTTTTCTCCACTCTGAGCACTGGCCTGAAGCTTCTAGGGTAGGGGAACTGTGGGAGGTGGGTCAGTTAGAGGGCGCCCAGAATTTCCTGGACCCCATCACCTCTGTGCCTATGGCAGACATTGCAAACTGAGTACAAGCCTTTATCTTTACTGAGCTGGCATGTGTCCAGGAATCTTTTCTTTTTTTTTTTTTTTGGAAACGGAGTCTCACTCTGTCGACCAGGCTGGAGTGCAGTGGTGCGATCTTGGCTCACTGCAACCTCCGCCTCCCAGGTTCAAGCGATTCTCCTACCTCAGCCTCCCGAGTACCTGGGACTACAGGCGTATGCCACCACGCCCAGGTAATTTTTGTTATTTTTAGTAGAGATGGGGTTTCACTGTATTGGTCAGGATGGTCTTGCTCTCTTGACCTCGTGATCTGCCCACCTTAGTCTCCCAAAGTGCTGGGATTACAGGCATGAGCCACCGTACTGTTCAGGTGTTTCTGTACGTGCCTGTTGCCCACCTCTGCCCACCTAGACTGTGTCTTCTTGATATATGAATTCCCAGTACCTAGCTCAGTGCCTGGCATATAGTGAGCACAAAGAAAATGCTCGTGGAGTGATGGGGTCAGGGCAGAGACTCCAGCATGGTGCTGGGAAGTTTCCTTCCGGGAGGCTGGTTGAGCTGGGTGTGCTTTGGTGCCCACCAATCACTTTGTATTGGGCCTATTTTAACTCAGATAGAACTGCTTTTGTAAAGAAGCCACAAAAGGCAGAATTACACTAAAGACAAATGGCCTATAATGGTGATAAGTTTGCCACTTCCTTCAGAGGCATGGGGGAGAGGACAGCTTCAAGGAGGCAAAAAATCCGAATTCTCCATCCCAAAGCATCACTCACAGTCATTATCAGGGGGCGGATTTTCTTTTCAACAAAAAGCAAAACACCATTGTGGCCTTGCTCAGAAACAAATGAGATGTCAGCAGTGGGGCATGTTTGGGGGCTCAGTGGCAGCCAGCAAACATTATGCATGCATTCCCGGGTGCAGGGCATGCAGGGGGCATGTTCTTGAAGAACCAGGCCATGGAGGTGTCTGCAAAGTGGATGCTACGGTTGCTTTTTATGTATACAGGTCTCTTCCTTCAGCCTTCAAAATCTCCACATGCATAAAATAATTTTATGAAATCACGTTTCCAAGTTTTTGTGTTCATATTCATTTTCTGCTCATTCATTCATTTTGCCATCTGTGAGAACGCACAAGCTGCAGCAGGTGCCAAAGGTTTAAAAAAATTATGGCAGAAAACACTTAACACTGATTAAATACTATCTGTCCTTTTATTTTTTCTTCTTTCTGTAAATTGAAAAATGACAGTCATTATATGATTTTAGGAGAAGAAATGTTGGTTGCATTTTGTGGTACTGTGGTGTTCTTTTGGAGGATTGTTTAGCACTTTCCCAATCAGGGTGACTTTGCCTAGCATCGGTAGATCCCTAGAGGATCACAGATGGGCTCTGGGGGTCCATAACCCTCCTGAAATTCTATGCCAAAATTTTGTTAAGTAGCTGGGACTACAGGCATGCACCGCCACGCCTGGCTAATTTTTTGTATTTTTCATAGAGATGGGGTTTTGCCATGTTGCCCAGGCTGGTCTTGAACTCCTGAAGTCAAGTGATCCTCCCACCTTAGCCTCCCAAAGTGCTGGGATTACAGGTGTGAGCCACTGCACCCAGCCTGTAGGCAAAATTTTATGTATATCTATGTGACCATGTGCATTTTTTGGGGGAGAGAGTTTACAGCTTCATCTTATTTTTAAGAGTCAGTGATCCAAATAAGATTAAACATCAATGTTCTACAGGAAGAAAAAAGAAGAAAAGATAGAAAGTGTTTTATACACTTAAACTTATTTAATCCTCATAATAAGCCTGAAAACTAAGCATCAGCATTTCTGCTTTATAGATGGAGAAATGGGGGCTCTGAGCAGTCAATTAAATATTTGCTTAGATGCCTGACATTCACTTACAACTTCAATTCATAGACTGTTAGAGTCGGGAGGCACCAAAGGGATGATCTGTCCATTTTCATCTCCTTCCCTTTTATAGAGGAGGAAACTGAGGCCCATAGAAGTGAAGTGAACTGGGCCTAAAGTCATGTGGTCAGTTTGCAGCAGAAACAGATTAGAAACTCTGTCTTCTGGCTGGGCATGGTGGCTCACGCCTGTAATCCCAGCACTTTGGGAGGCCGAGGTAGGCGGATCACCTGAGGTCAGGAGTTTGAGACCAGCCTGACCAACACGGTGAAACCTGTTTCTACTAAAAATACAAAAAATTAGCCAGGTGTGGTGGCTGGCACCTGTAATCCCAGCTACTCGGGTGGCTGAGGTAGGATAATCACTTGAACCCAGGAGGCAGAGGTTGCAGTGAGCCGAGATCACGCCACTGCACTCCAGCCTGGGTGCGACAGAGCCAGACTCCATCTCAATAAAAACAAAAACAAAAACTCAGTCTTCTGACTTTGACCAAAGCCTTTGCCAACCCACTGCTTTATTCTTGAAAAACAAGTGAGTACTGGTTTCATCAAATGTTAAATTGAATTAGTAAGAGATTCTCCTCCTTCCACCCGTCCTCAAGCAGGGTTGGGTCCTATAGTCCTGTTTCATGTCCCCATGAACCTCATGCCCCCTAGAATAACCTGTTAGCCTTAGGAATACATAAATGCCTGCATAAAACGATCCCATGTGCTAAGAGGCTAAGAATCTCCAATGAGTGGAGAGAAAGGCATTAGCTCAAGAAATCAATCCTTGGCTTGGGAAATGTCTTCATAGCCTCTTGGGGGGCAAAGGAAAGAACTTGAAAGACTTTAGCCGTGACACTCCTCTCAGCATGGTGGCCAGGCCCTTCATCCTTCGGCACCTGCCTACCTCTCATGCCCCTTCATGTCTTTGCTTGGGTTCTCCGGATCTCTTTGTAGAAACCCAGGATCTTTTCTTTTCTTTTACCAAGTGCTAAAGTTAAAGTCCACCATAATGTTTTTTCCTTATTATTTTCCCCAAATCCTTTTTCAGAGCTGAAGAGTCAATATGCTTTCTCCTTTCCAAAAACAGCAGATTGAATGACATGTTTCCCTGTTTGTTCTGTTTTCTAGGAAGCTCAGAGGCCATTTTATTATTATTCATATTTAAAACATACAAATCTATTATGTTACAGTTTAGCAGGTCAGAAGTTAGATATAGGTCTCATTGGTCCACAATCAAGGTGTTGGCTGGGAGGCTGATGTTCTTTTTGAAGGCTGTAGGGGAGAATTCATTTCCTCGCCTTTCCCAGCTTCCAGAGGCCACTCCCACATTCATTGGCAACCCACATGTATCGACTACCCACATTCTTCCATCTTCAAAGTGAACAAGTTTGCATCTCTCTGACCCTTCTTTCATAGTCACATCTCCCTCTGACCCTGGCTGGAAAAGGGGGATCAATTTTGAGGACTCTGATTAGATTTGGGCCCACCTAGATAATCTCCCCCACTTAAAGTTGGTAACCTTAATCATTTTGGCAAAGTCCTTTTTGACAGAGGCAATTTTAAAGATCAGTAATTTAAATCTTAGATTACTAAGGAAATTGCTGATAACTAATGAAATAATTCAGAATGTAGCAATGAGGATGTTCATTTCAGCACAGATTATCACAGAAAACAATTGGTAATGAACCAAATGTCAGTCCCCAACCTACCTGGGTAATCACTGTTATGAATTCTCTCACCATAGGTTGGCTTTGCCTGTTCTCAAACTTCATATAAATGAAAGCTTACACTATGTGCTTCTTTCACTCAACATAATGTCTTTGAGGTTCATCTACAGGGTTGTTTGCACCAAGAATTCTTTGCTTTTAATTACTGAATAGTTTTCCAGCATTATGTATGACTACACTACAATTTGCTTATCCATTCACTTGACGATGGGCATTTGGATTGTTTCCAGTTTTTGGTAATCATGAAAAAAACTCCTATGAATATTTATACATAAGTCATTTTGTGGACATATGTTTTCTCTTGAGTAAATAGCTAGCAGTGGAACAGCTGGTTCATAAGATAGGTATAGGCACGACTTTATAAGAAACTGAGCAACTGTTATCCAAAGTGGTTCTTCTATTTTATATTTCCACTAGTAGTGTCTGAGAATTCTCATTACTCTACATCCATGCCAAATCTTGACTTCGTCTACCTTTTTGATTTTAGCCATTTTTGTAGGTATATCGTTGCATCTCATTTGTATTTGTGGTTCCCTGACGGATGATTTTGAGCACAATTTTATGTGTTTATTGGCCATTCATAGATAATCTTTTGTAAAATGTCTGAGTATTTTGTCCATTAAAAATTATTATTTTTTAACTTTTACTTTTGGGTTGTAAGAGTTGTTCGTATATTTTGGATTCAAGTCCTTTGTCAAGATACACGTATTGGAAATATTTTGTCTATACCGCCTAGAGTCTGTGGCTTACCTTTTCATTTTCTTAATGGTATTTATTTTTTAAAATCAACTTCAGAAGATATAATTTATATAAAAATGCATCCATTTTAATGTGCAATTTAATAAATTTTTACAAGTGTATACACCCTTGTAACAACTACCCTAATCAGATATAGAACACTTCCATGAACCCCCAGAATTTCCTATTTGCAGTCACTTCCTCCCTGCCAACCCTCAGGCAACCCCCAATATGCTTTCTGTTGTTATAAACTAGGTTTGCCTGTGTTAGTATTGTATATAAATAGAATCAGACAGTATGCATTCTTTTGTGTGTGGCTTCTTTCTCTCAGCATAATGTTTTTGAGATTCATTCATGCTTTTGCATGTATCAGTAGTTCATTCTTTCTTATTTCTGAGTTTTACTTCTTCCTGTCTTTATTATTATTTTTATTTCTTTTTCTTACCTTGCTGTATTAGCTAGAAACTCCAGTGTCATGTTGGAATAAAACTGGAGAGAGAGGATATCTTCCCTTGTTCCTGATCTTAGGAAGGAGGGTTCATTATTACACCATAATATATTAGGAATATATTTTTCTTAAATGTGCGTGCCACATTGAGAAAGTTCTGTCTTATTTCTCATTTGTTGAGAGTTTTTATCATCAATGATATATATTTTGGCACATATACTTTCTACTTCTATTGAGATGATCACATGATTTTTCTCCTTCATTCTATTAACACAGTGAATGGTATTGATTGATCTGAAGAAGCTGAACCCAACTTACATTCCTGGGATAAACTCCACTTAGTCATAATTTATTATCCTCCTTATATATTGCTCTATTCAATTTGCTAATATCTTGTGGAGGTTTTTTGCATCTATGTTTATGAGGTATATTGTATTTAATTTACTTTTCTTATAATCTCCTTGTCAAGTTTTGGTATTGGGAGTGTGCTGACCTCATAAAACTAGTTATCAAGTGTTTCCTCTTTCTCAATTTTTTGAATTTGTATGGACTTGGTACCATTTCTAACTTAAATGTTTGATAGAATTTGCCAGTGAAGCCATCTGGACCTGGTGATTGTGTGTATGTGTGTGAAGATTTTTAATTATGAATTCAATTCCTTTAATAGATACAGAGACATTCAGATTTTCTATTTTTGTTCTTGTGCTAGTTTTGGTAAGTTGTATTTTTTTTCCCAAGGAATTTGTTCATCTAGATTTTTGAATTTGTGGGCATAAGGTTGTATGTAATATTCTCATCATTTTTTAATGTCTGTAGGATCTACAGTTATGTCTTTTCATGCCTGATTATTGGTAATTTGTATTCTATTTTTCCTTATTGTTAATAATTTCTAATTTCATTATGCTTTGGTCAGAAAACATCCTCTCCATGGTTTCATTTCTTTAACATTTATTGAGATGTTTTTATGATACTGGACAAGAAAAATAAATCAATGTTCGATCTTGTTGAATGTTCCACGTGCACCTGAAAAGTATATGCATTCTGTAACTGCTGGTGTACTGTTTTACAAAAGGCAATTAGGTTTAGTTGTTTAATAGTGTTGCTCGGCTCTTCTATATCTTTACTAACTTTTTCATCTACTTATTCATCAGTTATGAGAGAGGAGTATCAAAACGTCTAACTATGACTATGGATTTGTCTGTTTCTCCCTTTAGTTTTCTCAATTTTTGCTTTGGGTATTTCTGAAACTTATTAGGCATATACATATTTAGGATTGCTACATCTGCCGGATGACTTGATCCTGTTATCATTGTGAATAATCATCTCATACAATGTCCTTGTTTTGAAGTTTACTTTGCACGATAACAGACATGGCAGCTTTATTCTCTGACTATTTATCTTTTTCCATCTATTATTTTGTTTTCATCCTTCTACTTTTAACAGTCAGAATCTTTATATATTTAAGGTCATCTCTTTTTGAATGTGTTTTTAAGGTACATCTATTTGAGTGTTGTATTTTATCCTGTCTGACAATCTCTGCCTTTTAATTGGAGGGTTTGATCTATTTACACTTAATGCAATTTTTCATATAGTTGGGTTGAAGTTATCATGTTGTTCTTTGTTTCCTATTTGTCCCCATTTCTAGTTCTTCTTTTGTTCACTCTCTTCTGACTCTTTTTGGGTAGGTTGAATATTGTTTTAGTAGTTCATTCTATTTTCTCCATTGAGTTTCAATTTATACCTCTTTGTATTATTATTTTTAGTTGTTGCTCTAGGATTTAAAATATTCATCCTTAACATCACAATATACCTTGAAGTAATATTATCCCAGTTCACATATAATTCTATTTATATTGCTTCTGTGTCATATATTTTACTTCTACATCTGTTATAAGCACTATAATACACTGTTTTCTGTTTTTTTTTTTTGAGACAAGTCTCACTCTCTTACTGAGGCTCAAGTGCAGTGGCGCGATCTCTGCTCTCTGCAATCTCTGTCTCCTGGGTTTAAGCAATTCTCCAGCCTCAGCCTCCGAGTAGCTGGGACTACAGGGATGCACCACCATGCCCAGCTAATTTTTGTATTTTTATTAGAGCCAGACTTTCACCATGTTGGCCAGGCTGGTATCAAACTCCTGACCTCAAATGACCCACCTGCCTCAGCCTCCCAAGTCACAGGCATGAGCCACTGTGACTGGTCACACTGTTAATATTATTTTTGCCTGAAGCAGCCCGTTGACTTTAAAGAAGAAAACTTACGTTTTATATTTATCCACATACATCACATAGGACAGTAAAGAAATACATAGGTTTTCCCAAGATAGGGCATCACACAGGAGCTCCTCCCTAAAGCTAAGACCAAAATTTATAACCTCAGTACAAAGAAGAATCAGAGCTAAATTAGTCCCATTTCACATTCCCTGGAAATGGCAAATAAAAATGACTTGAGATTGGACAGATTTAAAGAAACTCAATCATTAGTGATTTACAGCAATTAATTTAAAAATTGTTTAAATGTGCAGTCCAAACATACGTCCAAACACCTTTAGGCCAAGAATTAACAAAATGTGGTCCCAGAATGGTGGTGCCTTTAGTAGACTCACAAAAAAATTCAAATTCTCTTTGGCAAATTTTCTTCCTACTAATCCTCAAAAGTGCACAAAAATAATTTTCAAAGAAAAATGAATATTTGTCATTCAAAGGCATCTAAGTACACAAGGAAGTGATATTCCACCATTTGAAAGGAAAGCAGAAAAAGAGTACAAACAGATCCACAAAGGTTCATTAGTAGAAATATCACTGTTAGATTATAAAGCACATTTGCTTTAAAAAAATTAAAAAAAAAAGAATATATTTTTAGGAGACTAAAAAATTGATGTAGCAAATTTGAAAAGTAGCTTGTATAAAAATAGAGTATTTTAAATTAAAAACTCAAAAATAAACTCATCAGATTAGACACGGCCATGGTGAGAGTTAATAAATATTTCAGAATGCATTACAGATAATTTAAAAAAATGCAAAATGTGGACAGAATCATTAAGAGACATGGAAGAGACAGTGAGAAAGTGTAGCATGGGTTTAGTGAGTGTTCTCATAGAAGAAGGGAACTGCGAAGGGACAATATGTGATGGTATTTTGGCTGAAAGTTCTCTAGACTTTTGTAAGACACTAATCCGCATATTCAAAAATTCAATGCATGCTAAGCAAGCTACAATGGAGATAAACCTACACCTACATATCTCCTGGAGAAACCGTAAACAATCAGGAAGGGAAAAATATTTCAATTAGCACTAGAAAAATCAAATTACCTTTAATTAATCCTATTGAAATCTGAAAGAATGAAAGGTAAAATAAACAATATTATTTCTTAAGAATAATAATGCCATCCTGAAATTCTCAACCAAGAAAAATATTCATCAACGTATGGCTAAATGACATATTTAGAGACAAAAAACAAAACGCCACCAGCAGAATTCCACTAAAGAAACTAAAAAGAAACTCTGAAAACATGCTTCAGAAAGGTTGAAGTTCTGAAATCAAAGAATGAACAAAGAGCAAAATATATTGTAAACATACAGATAGATCTAAATAAAAAATTAGGTGTTGAAACAAAAAGATATTTAAAATTAGATAAGCACTGCAATATGTATGTTGGGAAGCAAATTATTAGGGCTGAAGTATTCAAAGACCCCTTAATTGTCTGACAAGAGCAGAAATGTGAGTATGACTTTGCAACTTTTTTTTTTTTGAGGCGGAGTCTCACTCACTCTTTCGCCCAGGCTAGAGTGCAGTGGCGCAATCTCGGCTCACTGCAACCTCTGCCTCCCAGGCTCAAGCAATTCTCCTGCCTCAGCCTCCTGAGTAGCGGGGATTACAGCTGTGTGCCACCATACCTGGCTAATTTTTGTATTTTTAGTAGAGACGGGGTTTCACCATGTTGGTCAGGCTAGTCTCCACCTCCTGACCTCGTGATCCACATGCCTCGGCCTCCCGAAGTGTTGAGATTACAGGCGTCAGCCACTGCGCATGACCGACTTTGGAACTTTAATAAATTCACTGGACATTATGCATTTCTCTGTTGTATCTAGGAAAACAATAAAAATAAAAGTCATAATTTAAAAACAAGACAGAAACTGATAGGAGAAAATGAGACATTATATATATATATACAACAAATTAATAAAACAAATTAAGTATAAATGATCCAAGATTAACTTAAACCTAAGTAGACAATGCTTCTGTTAAAATACAAAGACTGGCAAAATTAAAAAATCCATCTCTATCATAGTTACGAGAGGCAACTAATATATAAATTTACAGAAACTTTGAAGTTCAAATAATACAGATACTGTGTATATATGATATACATACAGACATATTACATGAATATAATTTTTTAAAAGGTTGCTATGCAGACAAAATAGAATGTAAGTTAGAAACATTTATTAAAATAAGTTAGTCTAACCAGTGTGATAAAATTTTTAAGTTATTAAGAAGACGTGATGACTTCAATGTGTATTAGCCTGATACATATATATATATACACACACACCACACACTCTCTCTCACACACACACACACACACATTTAGAGAGAGTCAAATTATATAAAGCAAAAATATCAGAAAGTAAGTAGAAATGGATAAGCCCCTAAATCATTATAGACATTTCAAACACACATCTTTCAGTAACAGATAAAAGAAAAAATTAAAAGAGTAAGTTTTAAAAGAAGCTAGTGGATCTTAAAAAGGGCAAATGTTATATAAGGAACATGGATATTATAATTCATGTTATTTTCATGTTCATACAGAATACTTACAAAAATTAACATTTTCTAGACCATACCACAAATTCAAACAATTTTCACAGAAATAACGTGACACAGAATACATTTCCTAAACAAACAGCAATGAAGGTAGATATCAATACAAAAAAAGAAAGCTAGAAACATAAGTCTAATAATATTGGTTGGAAGCTATTTTAATGAATATTGAAATATTTTAAAGGTGAATAGTCAATATGAATGAACCAAACACTTTCGCAAGGCCACTAAGATGCATGTGTAATGTGTAATGCCTCCTTTAATAAGGAGTAAATCTGTAACATCACCTGGGCTATTTGACAACTGCAAAGTGAATGTGAGAAGGAGAGAAACAGTGAGAGAGAGATAAAACCAGTAAAATAAACATAAAGAATGAAGGAAATAGCCAGGCGCCATGGTTCATGCCTGTAATGTCAGCACTTTGGGAGGCCGAGGCAGGTGGGTCACCTGAGGTCAGGAGTTCGAGACCAGGCTGGCCCAACATGCTGAAACCTGCTGTCTACTAAATATACAAAAATTAGCCTGGCGTGGTGGCATGCACCTGTAATCCCAGCTACTCGGGAGGCTGAGGTGGGAGAATTGCTTGAACCTGGGGGGTGGAGGTTGCAGTGAGTAGAGATCACGCCACTGCACTCCAGCTTGGGCAACAGAGCAAGACTCCATCTCAAAAAAAAAAAAAAAAAAAAAGGAAGAAATAGTACATGAAAAAGCAGAATTAAAGCAACTGAGTATATATTTAAAAATGCAAAAGCTCACTTTTTCAGAAAAATATTAAAATATTAAATCTAACAAATATCTAGGTAGACTGATGGAGAAAAATACAGAAAATGCACAAAAAAACAATTACCTGGAATGCGAAGGATACAAAACGTCCGCAGTTGTAGATTTTAAATAAGCAATGACTTTGAGTTCAACCATGATGGCGTATATTGAAAAGAATCTCTCAGAAAAAAAGAAAAAGAAAACTGTTATAAAGCTATGTACAAAATGTTAAGCACTATTAAAGTCTTCCAATTCTACCAGTTATGGAGTTACTGGTCTTGGACTAACTCTCCTGAAAAGAAAAAAAAAACAAAAACTAAAAACCTGGATAAAACAGCATACCGTGGGCACTGGCAATGTAACCAAGCAGGTAGGAAATGGGTGCTACCTTCTCTTTGTCAGAACATGAAGCATTCATACACTCTTCTCACCCTCACTCTCAACTTTTAATCTTAGATCTACTATTAAATGTATTCAACATTACTATCAATCCTTTGGTCAAAATTTCTTTACTCACATTTTGCTTGATGCACTTGGATAGACTGTTCAAGAAAGTGTGAGTAGTGAATTCCTCAAACTCTTGCATGTTTAAAATTACATTTTTGAACCTTGATGCTTGAAGTGTAGCTTGGGTAACAGGTGGGCTTTAAGCCATTTTGGCATGCAAGGGGTTGAGTTTATTAGGCATCAGCACCTCTGAAAATCGCGGGGATGCAGGCTTAATTTCAACACTATTCTAAATACTTGAAAGACATTATATAATTCTTTAATAAACTCCTGTGTCTCCAAATGGTTCAGATTAACTCAATATCCATGATTAAACATCTACAAAATCAAGGCACTGTTATTTAGTGGAGACTTGCTGGCTATTCTATGAGAGCAGGTATTGTTATTGTAATCTCATCCTCTCATAAAAGTGTATCATATTACTCATAACCAGCCCTTCATATTCTATTCCTATTTTGGTATTTTAAAATAAAATATATTTGAAACACTTGAATTCAAAGAGAGAATCTGAATAGTTTTTAAAATGTCAATGAAATGCCATTTCTTCAGGCTTGAACAACTAAAAATTGACTAAAGTGCTTCTCTTCAAACTTTCTGGAACATTTTTTATCTAAATTCTAAAACAATCACAATAGGTTTTAACCACAAATGTGAGAATATTCTAAACATTAGAGTGGAAAAAATTTTTAAATAATTTTATAGTAATTTTTTTATCATAGTGACAGTGTGCTAAATTTTTTTAAGTCAAATATTACTGTAGACATTTAAGTCAAGATTCTAAGAAGTTGTTCTAAAGTCCAAAATTTAGTTTCGTATACAATATTATATATATTTGCGTATAAAATTAATATATGTGAGCCATGTTTCAAATAGTTGAGAGATTATTATATCAAAGATTCTTGATTATATAAAATGCCAATTACTTATAGGTACACATGCTTTAAATAATTAAAAGGTAATTGTGGTTGATTCTACTCTTGCTACTGGCGTTTATATGGACATAATATTATGGTCTGAAGAATATTTAGTCAAATTTATCCCTCATATGATCAGAAGAACAATGCAAGATAGTTTACATCTGAAAGGAAAAAAAATCTTTATATAGTTCTGAAAGCCTAAATCATCAACAACTTGGATAATATTTAGCATAAAAATACACAAATATGCCCTCTTCCTAGCAGTAAGTACACAGTGACAACAGAATCAAAGCATGTGGCTATGTGCATGTTTATATTTCAAGATGCAGAGCACTCTATTCCTCTTCTCTGCCCTTTCTAGATGGCACAATTCCTCATGAATATAACTGCAGTCATAGGGAGGATTAGGGTGACCTGCCATTTGTATGCAATTGATCTCTATTTTGGAAGTAATTAAAGTAAAAATATATTTTTAAAAGATAATTTCAAATTTCAGTGCAAACTAGCATGGTTTCATCCCTTTTCTTTGTAACATTTTTTCTAAGGTGGGAAAAGGAAGGTAGGCTTTCGTACGATTTTTAATAATAAGTTTTCAAAGTGAGATGCAAAATGGTGGCGCCAACGCATTTCAAATCTGCTACATTTTGAATACACTTATTGGAGAAAAGATCTTCTCATCATTTTTCTCTTACAGGAAAGGAAATAACATGTACAGTTGACCCTTCAGCAACACGGAGGTTAGGGATGCTGGCCCCCCTGCACAGTAGAAAATCCACTATAACTTTGACTCCCCCAAAACTTAACTACTAATAGCCTACTGTAAGCCTTACAAATAACACAGTCAATTAACACATATTTAATATGTTATATGTCTTATATACTGTATTCTTACAAACATGCCAGAGAAAAGAAAAAGAAAATCATAAGGAAAATATATTTACTAGTTATTAAATGGAAGTAGATGATCAAACAGGTCTACATCCTCATCCTTTTCATGGGCAGGGTGTGGAGAAGGATGTAGAATTGTTGGTTTTGCTAAGTGGAACTGCACAGTTCAAACCCCTGTGGTGCAAAGGCCAACTGTATAGCTATTGAATAGCAATTTATTTTTAGAAATTAACCTCACTAAAATACTCTTAGAAGGATGCCAAGAAAAAAAATGAATAAGTATTTTTGGTTCATCTATTTCATCATTTCATTTCATCCTTTCATTTCATCATTTCATTTCCTCATTTCATCATTTATTTCATTTCATTTCATCCTTCATATCATTTCATTATTTCATCTCATCATTTCATTTCATCCTTTCATCATTTCATCTCATCATTTCATCATTTCATTTCATCATTTTACTTCATCTCATCATTTCATCATTTCATCTCGATTTCATTTCATCTCATGATTTCATTTCATCATTTCATTTCATCTCATCATTTCATCTTTTCATCGCGTTATATCATTTCATCATTTCATTTCATCTTTTCATCTTGTCATTTCATTTCATCATTTCATTAATTCATCACTTCATTTCATCATTTCACTTCATTTCATTTCATTTCATCATTTCATATAATTTCATCACTTCATATCATTTCACCATTTCATTTCATCATTTCATCTTTTCATTTTGTCATTTCATTTCATCATTAATTCATCATTTCATTTCATATCATCATTTCACTTCATATCATTTCATCATTTCATATCATTTCATCATTTCATTTCATCATTTCACTTCATCATTTCATTTCCTCATTTCACTTCACCATTTCATCATTTAATTTCATCATTTCATCATTTCATTTCATCTCATCATTTCATTTCATCATTTCACCATTTCATTTCATCTCATCATTTCATCATTTTATCATTTCATAATTTCATTTCATCATTTTGTTTCACCATTTCATCATTTCATTTCATTCATCATTTCATTTCATTTCAGTGACAGATGTATTTAAGTGCTAATGTGATGCCCAGGAGACACCCTATTTCCCTTTGTAAAACACCTCCTTCAACAAAAGGCAATCTCTCATGGCTGGCTAAGTCTACAGAGATACCAGCCTCTCTTCAACCACCCAATTTGATTTGGAACCTCAAACAGCACCTCAGTTTCATAAAAACCTAAAACATAAACACAACACTTGGTTGTAAATGAGCCAACAGTTTCTTGTCTCTTTCTCTGCTCAAGGCTTAAGGCCGTGTCTCCCCAACTGCGTTCAGTGGAAGAAAAGATCCCCTGGACAAATAAGTTTGAGAACTGTTGTTGCAGGACTTCTCAGAACCTTTAAAACACAAATCCTCATCCGCAGGGATCTTCAAGAGGGAGATGGCTGATGCAGCACAATTTTCTTTCACAAGAGCATCTTGCAGAATACAGTATGAGATACAGAAAGGCTGCATTGAGTCTTTTTAAGGGCCCGGGCCTTGGTGGGGGTGGGGTAGGAGCTCTCCGGATAGCATCTAATGAGTAGGAACATTCAGGTTGCTTTCTTTTTTTCCTTATTGGCAAAACTGTGTGTGCACCATGAATGAAGCTGGTCTCCCTTATCTATATCAAAACTAAACCCAAATATGAAATTATCCATATCAAAACTAAACCTAAATTGGGACTCAACACCTCCAGGAGCCACGCGGAAGAAAGTCCCACCACACTTTAAAGTAGCTTACCTCATCATATTTGCGGAAAGCAAAACGCTTATGACCAGTATGCTGCTAATACAAGTCTATAGATAATGCTGTATGAAAAATTGTTTTTCCCAATCATAGCTGGCATAGTCCACATTTTGCATTACACTTTCCCCTCTTTTTTTAAATTTTAAACACAGGTCTTTTTCTCTTCTTTTTTTAAATTTTAATTTAATTATACAAGACAGAGTCTCAGTATGTTGCCCAGGCTGGTCTTGAACTCCTGAGCTCAAGCGATACATCCGTCTCCACCTCCCGAAGTGCTGGGATTACAGGCCCGAGACACTGTGCCCGGCCTTAAACACAAATCTTAATTCATTCTTACAATTATCCTGAGGTTAGAAAAATGGAAGGGGAAGAAAAATGGCAAGCAGGTAGGCTGACTTCGGCTTCATTATTTGGAAGGACAGTTTGCTCGGTTAAAACACACTACTGCCCACAAAGACCAAGACAACAGAAAAATACAGACTTATATAAATAGATTTTATATGTGACAGCAGTTTGAATGGAGACTTTTTCAATGCAAATGACAAACAGCTGTGCTTCGGAATAATGACAACAAATTTTTTATCTCAACAGCTGTCCTGAGAGCACATCTCTACATCTCTACCTGCATTCTGGAATCAGGGAGAAAGCCAAAATGGACGACAAGACGCTAGATCAGCCGTGTCCAACTCTTTGACTACAAGGACTTTTCCGCCTATCTGTGGTGGTAGGTATCATGAAAATTATGCATAAACTTTTTTTTTTTTTTTTTTAAGCTCATCAGCTATCGTTAGCATTAGTGTATTTTATGTGTGGCCCAGGAGCATTCTTCTTCCAACGTGGCTCTGAGAAGCCAAAAGACTGGACACCTGTGCACTAGATCAAAAGGCTACTCCTTCTGGAAGCAATTGTAAAGAATTTCTGACATTATCTTGACATGAAAACCAACGGATAGTGGGACAGAATACAAAATCTTCAACAATTTTTCTTGTTGGTTTTTTGTTTTTTTTTTTTTAGTTAAGGTCTTGCTCTGTGGCCCAGGCTGGAGTACACTGGGTGCAGGTTCAAGTGCTCCTCCTGCCTCAGTAGTAGCTGGGACTACAGATGGGCACGACCACCCCTGGCTAATATTTTATTTTTTGTAGAGACGGGGTCTCACTATATTGTCCAGGCTGGTCTCAAACTCCTTGACTCAAGGGATCCAGGACAGGATAACAGGTGTGAGCCACCACACCTGGCCATGTGCATGAACTTTTAAGACAAACACAAGGCCCCACAGAAGTTAAGGTTTTCCCACCTAATTTCCAGGGGATCTTTTGGTGCAAGGATGAGAAGCCCTTCAAAGTACACAGACAACTCCAAAGATTCAAGACAGTTCATTCGGGCTGAGCCAGCCCACTGGGCAGACTGACCTTCAAGAAAGGCCCACCCATGACATACACCAGATGGTTCTCCAAGAATCTCTCCAGTCCAGGCCGGGCGCAGTGGCTCACGCCTGTAATCCCAGCACTTTGGGAGGCCAAGGCGGGCGGATCACGAGGTCAGGAGATTGAGACCATCCTGGCTAACACGATGAAACCCCGTCTCTACTAAAAAAAAAAATACAAAAAATTAGCCGGGCGAGGTGGCGGGCGCCTGTGGTCCCAGCTACTCGGGAGGCTGAGGGAGGAGAATGGCGTGAACCCGGGAGGCGGGGCTTGCAGTGAGCCGAGATCGCGCCACTGCACTCAAGCCTGGGCGACAGAGCGAGACTCCATCTCAAAAAAAAAAAAAAAAGAATCTCTCCAGTCCTCAGGGTCCCTAAAGCACTGGACAGAGCTAGGAAAGCAAAACCATTTGCTTCTTCCTGCAGGAAACCCCTTGAGGTCAAGACCCCACAATCAGAGGAGGATGGAGTGGCTCACCCTCAGTCAACAGGCCAGACTCAAGGTGGTATAATCTCTTAACCAAGGGTGTGGGCCTCCAGGTCTGACTCCCAACCCAGTGCTCCTTTAATAACTACCCTTTGTTAATTCTCCTTAACAGGGGTTCCTGGCAAGTCAGTTCTCCCTCGGGCATTCAGTTTCCTCACCTACAAGATGAGAGGGCTGGACCAGATGGAAATTCGCGGGGTGGGGGGGAAGGGATGTCCGCGCGCAGCCCACTCCGCCCACGGGCCCCGCGAGCCTCCATCCCAGTTCCCACCACGCACCCGCCCCACAAATCCTGCCCAAGGTGAGGGCTGGTCCCGGGTCCTCCGACTGCCGCATCAGCGAGTGCAGGAGGGAGGGGAAGCCTCCAAGGGGGCGACGCGGGATCAAGGACGCAACTCGGCCAGGAGTGAACTGGGGCCCGGAGGGAGGTGTCCGGGCCGCTCCTCGAGCCCAGCCCGGGTCCCCGACCTGCTTACCTCCAGGGTCCGTATCTCCTGCTGGGTGAGGTCGTTGGACACAGCGCACTTGGTGCACAGCCCGCGCAGGCTGCCTATGGAGATGCCGATGAACTTCTGGAGCTCCCGCACTGCTGCAGGCGCCTGGCTGGCCGCGGCCCCTGCGCCTCCCTCCCCGGCCGCCGCATCACCCCCGCCACCGCCCTCCTTCTCTCCCATCCAGGCGGGGAGACCGGGGCTCGGGGGCCTAGGCAAGGAACCCCCGAGCCAGGAGAGCTGGACCAGGAGCGCCCCTCGGCGCTGCCCGAGCCGGGACGCCGGTAGAGCTGGCAGCCGAGTCTGCCGCTCCCGCCCTGGCAGCGAAAATCCGCGGCGGCGGCGGCGAAAAGCCGGCGACCCCACCGCTGCGGCTCCCATAGCCTTTAAGTGGCGGCGGGGGCCGGGTCAGGGCGGCGGGGCATGCTGGGACTTGTAGTCCACGCCGCGCACCTGCCGCCGGCCGCCGGCCCCCGCCCTGGGGGCCCGGACCGCGCCCGCACATCCCCCTCGAACCCGCGAGCCCTCCTCTCCTCTCCCCTCCCCTCCCGGCGGCCGCGGCGATGCAGGCGGTGAGGGCGGCCCCGACTGGGAGCCCTAGATGGGGCTGCTCCGCGCCAACTCCTCCCTCGGGCTCCGACAGTCAGGGGACCGGCGTCTCCCCGTCCGCCTCCGCCCCCCCACCCGGCCTAGGAACTTCCCGCGACCCCCGGCTGGGGCAGCGCCCCCTGGACGCCTGGCGGGTGTGCGTCCGCAGTTCCTCAGCTGCAGCCCAGCCTTGGAAGATGGGGACCAGGGAGGTTCCAGGATTTGCATGTGGGTTTAGGGGCTGCCATCTAGTGGGAAGGGGCTTACAGCACTTCTCCTGTAGAGCTGGCTCACAAAGCGCTCTGCTCTGGACTGCCTGAGCCAAAAGGATTGCTCAGGCTTGGAGAAAGACGAAGAGCTTTCTTCTGAACCGCATTTACCTACCAAAATAAGTGTGCCATTCCTCCGCCATTCCCAACCCACCAAGCCAGCCCAGACACGGGGGACAGCACGCTGAATTGTCGGTAGCTTCGGAGCAAGTGTCCAGGACTCAAATTCTCACTCCACCACTGTGTAGGGTGAGACTTCGGGCACGTTCGATTTCCTGTGAATGCCCGAGTCTCCTCATCAAATAACTCCTTCATAAGGTTCCTTTGAAGAATGAGTTAATACATGCACAGCATCTAGATTGAGTACTCGCATCTGTGGTCCCTGGATAAATGTTAGCAATTCTTACTATCTAACCTCAGATCTGAATGTGGCCCTGGACCCAAGTAGTGGCCATGGAGCAGTACAGTACTGCCAAGGACTGGTAGTCCTCTGTCCTCTGTGCCTTTCTGTGCCTCCTAACCCAGCAATCAAGCCTCGACCATCTGTTCACCCTCCCCTCCCATTAATTCACCCCATGTGTTCTATTATCTGGCAAAACTGAAAAACCAAGTCTCTGATCAAAGCTCCCACACCTTCATACTTTCAACATCTGTCAACCAGAAAAAAATGTCTCCCCTCTGAATTTTCTCTTGTAAGCTGCTTGATTGCAGAAGCCACTAGCTATTGTACCCTCTTTATAGTGCCAGATGTATAGTGCATGGGACACAATAAAGGCTCCAACGTGCCTCAGGAGCTCTTTCCACGGGTCGTGCGGGATGTTTCTTTTACCTCTCAGGCCAGCCAAGGGGGTGTGTGTGTGTGTGTAAATAGTTTTTTTTTGGTTTTGTTTTTGTGTTTGAGGATGAGAATTGGACAGGAGGTGGGATCCAAACATTATAGACCCTAAAACAATCAATACTAGGTGGCAGTTTATATTACACCTTCCTTTAATGTTTATATTACACCAGCCTTCGAAATAAATTAAGGGCTGGGCACCGTGGCTCATGCCTGTAATCCCAGCACTTTGAGAGGCCAAGGGGGAAGGATCACTTAAACCCAGGAGTTCAAGACCAGCCTGGGCAATATGGCAAGCCCCTGTCTCTAAAAAAAATAATAAATTTTTAAAAATCAGATCTAGAAAGCAAAACTATAACTTTAAAATTTGTTTTTGCAAATTAACCCCTCCTCTGGAGATTTTCCAAATGCAAGGAGGTTCCTCCCTAACCCCTGGCCTTTCCCATTGAGAGTCATTGATCCAGTCCTCACTCAACTTATAAAAAGACCCCCTGCACGATATTATGAATTTCTCAACCTGTTACCTTAACCCCACCCGACTCCTTGCGAAGTAGTAACTATTATGAAAGAGAAACTAGTTGTGGTTCTCAAACTTGAACATGCATCAGGATCACCTGGAGGGCTTGTTAATTCCCTCACCTCTATAGTTTCTAATTTTGTAGATCAGAGGACAGAGCAGGAGAATTTGCATTTCTATCAAGTTCTCAGGTGGTACTGATGTGGTTAGTCTGAGCCCAGTCGCAAGTCTATACTTTGAGAAGCCTAGGTACAGAGGAAGGTCAGTGGGCAGAGAACTATCTCAAGGGACTATCCACAACCCAGCCTGGCTGGTTCAGAGCCTCTGTCCAGCAGCCAGAGCTGCCAGGCTTGAACGACTCAGTCATTCTAATGCAATTCACAGAAGACTTTTTTTTTTTGAAATGGGGTCTTGCTCTGTCACTCAGGCTGGAGTACAGTAGCATGATCATGGCTCAGTGCAGCCTCGACCTCCCAGACTCAGGTGATCCTCCCACCCCAGCTTCCCAAGTAGCTGGGACTATAGGAGTGTGCCACCATGCCCAGCTAGCTTTAACTTTTTTTTTTTTTTTTTTTCAGAAATGGAGTCTTTCTACACTGCCCAGGCTGCTGGTCTCAAACTTTCGGGCTCAAGCAATCCTTCCCCTTCAGCCTCCTGAAGTGCTGGGATTATAGGCGTGAACTACCATGCCTGGCTCACAAGAAATTTTCTGCTAAGTGCCTATTTATGCACTTACATCGAACTTGTTATTGCCACTGGGGCCTGGTCATCACATTCTCCCTCTAGGGTCACTTTATGTGGGAAGCCACATCCTGAGAAGAGCCACTGCCAGCTTGTGGCATTCATGCCCACCCATGTCACCACAGGGGTGATGTCAGAGCCTGAGACTGGACAAATGCCAGCTCCCTGTTACTCTCCCGCCAGGTTCCATGCAGCGAGTCTCTCCTCTGTGGATACAATCTTCCCTCTGATTATCCAAAGCATTCAGCAGGCCACGGCTTTCCTTCCTCGCAGATGGCCTCCAGCCTTCTTGCCTGGATTTGAGTCATCTGTCAGCCACGAGTTTACAGAACTGCCCCTTAGAGGTGGAGAAACTTTTTTGTTTTGTTTTTTGTTTTTAAGAGGCAGGGTCTTGCTCTGTTGCCCAGGTTGGAGTGCAGTGGCGCGAGAAAGCTCACTGCAGCCTCGAACTCCTGGGTTCAAGCCATCCTCCTGCCTCAGCCTCCTGAGTAGCTGGGACTACAGGTACCTGCCACTGCATCTGACTAATTTGTAAATTTTTTGTAGTGACAGGGTCTTTCCCTGTTGTCTAGACTGGTCTCAAACTCCTGTTCTTGGCCTCGCTCTCCCAAAAGTGCTAGGATTACAGGCATAAGCCATGGCACCTGGCCGAAATAAGGATTTTTAAATAATCCCTTCATTCGTCCTTTTAACATTCAGTAAGCATTCATGAAGTGCCACGTACATGGCAGGCCCTGTTCTGGGCTCTGGAAAAGAGTAGCGAACAAAACCAAGATTCTTACCCTTAGGGAATTTATGCTGTGGTAAGAGGAAACAGACAAGCAGATAAATGTACAGTGTGTTAGTGGTAACAGGTGGTATGGCACTGCAGGGAAAGGGACGGGGAATATGGCCTTTACAACTTTGAATAGAGCTGTTTTAGAGAGTGGGGTAGTCAGCTCTGTCTCTGAATCGCCGTATGACCTTTGGCGAGTCTTATATGACCTCAGGCAAATCTCCTAATCTGGTAGTGCAGCTTCTTATTTGCAAGATGGTGGTAATGTTTTATGAGGATGAACAGATTATGTAACACAAAGTAATGGTCATAAAATAAGAGTTCAGCATATTTAATTATTCGAGAAATATTTACTATATGTCTACTGAACTTTTCCAAATGCTTAACTCATTGAACTATGCATTACTTTCCTCCCCACCTTCCAGAATAAATCTCTTCTAGTTAGATGAATTCATCTACTATGTGTTGATTCAGGGTTTCAGCATCACCTCCAGGTTCTTGAGGCTTTTTCTGAGGCACCTCAGTAGAGACAGTTTGCTTACTCTCTCCTTCCTCTCCTCTGTCTCAGGTCCCTCCATTGCTTTTCCCGGCTTGTCTGCATCTAAACACCAACAGCAGCGGTGGGAGCGTTTTCATGCACAGGCCCAAGAAACATGAAGAGGACACTTACCATGCGCCAGGCTCTGGGGTAGGCTCAGAGCAAAGGAAGCCGAGTCCTTATCCCTGTGGAACATACATGAAGGGAAGGATAGGAAATGAATGTCAACAAATATATTACCAAAATAAACTGAGAATCATAAGTGCTATGCAGAAGAAGAAGAAAAGCAAATAGCCAGGAGTCTCTGGTGGCTAAGGTACTTCACTAGGTGAAGTGGACAGAGAATTACTATCTCACCATTGAACTAAGATGTAAATAAAGAAAAGCAAGCCATGTGGAATGTTCCAGGAAAGGAGCACTCCAGGCAGTGGGAGCATCATGTGCAAAGGCCCTGAGGTAGGAGCAGCTTGGCATACTCCAGGAACAGAGTGAAGGCCAGAGGAGCCATAGCAAGATGAGGGAGAGGAGCAAGGGCTGGAGATGACGTGGGAGAGCTATGCAGGGGCCAGATAAAGTGGGACATGGGAAGGAAGTTTGGATTTTTCTCCAAGCCTTTGTTACTCCTAATGCGGTCCAGCAGCAGCAGCAACTGCATGGCCTGGGAGCTTATTAGAAACGCAGTCTTGAGCCCAACCCCAGATAACTGAATCACAAACTGCATCTTAGCAAAATTCCCACATGACCCAAAAATACATTAAATTTTTAGAAGCACAGTACTCTAAGAAAGCCATGTTCTTTGCAGGTTGCACAGCAAGTTAGTGCAGAGCTGGGATTTGAACCCAGCAGGCTAGCTCTAGGAACTGTGTTTCTAACCACTGCACTGCCCTTTCCCTCACCTCACAGGTTCTCCAACATCTACTGAGGACCTACTATGGCCCACTGCCTGTCCTATGCTTTATGCATAGGGAAAGTCTGTGTATTGAAGGAGCTTTCAGCCTAATTAACAATTTCCCTGTGGGTGGACACTTAAAGTCTTTTCTCCTTTTAAAGATAGCTTCTCGGCTGGGCGCGGTGGCTCACGCTTGTAATCCCAGCACTTTGGGAGGCCGAGGCGGGCGGATCACGAGGTCAGGAGATCGAGACCACAGTGAAACCCTGTCTCTACAAAAAATACAAAAAAAAAAAATTAGCCGGGCGTGGTGGCGGGCACCTGTAGTCCCAGCTACTCGGGAGGCTGAGGCAGGAGAATGGTGTGAACCTGGGAGGCAGAGCTTGCAGTGAGCCGAGACTGCGCCACTGCACTCCAGCCTGGGCAACAGAGCAAGACTCTGTCTCAAAAAAAAAAAAAAAAAAGATAGCTTCTCGAGGAATGAAGCTTTTGTAATCTCAAAGCTGGACAAAAACTGTGCATCTAGTGGGTCAGAAGTTCTGCTTCATAGGCTGGGAGTGGTGGCTCATGCCTGTAAACCCAGCACTTTGGGAGGCCAAGGTGGGCAGATCACTTGAGGTCAGGAGTTCGAGATCAGCCTGGCCAACATGGAGAAACCCCGTGTCTGCTGAAAATATAAAAATTAGCTGGATGTGGTGGCACATGCCTGTAATCCTAGCTACCCAGGAAGCTGATGTGGGAGGATTACTTTAGCCTGGGAGATGAATGTTGCAGGTGAGCCGTGATCACACCATTGTACCCCAGCCTGGGTGATGAGCGAGACCCAGTCTAAAAAAAAAAAAAGTAGTTATGTTTCATAGCTCTTGTTCATGCTTTCAGATTGCTTTCCAAAAGTGCAGAGTCCATTTAAACCACAAGCACCAGTGTGTAACTGCGAGTGACAATCTCGCCAGAACCTCACCAGCACTGGGCATTGTCTTGCCAAAAAAGGTTTGGTACTCCGTGAGTTCCACAGGCAGCTTCTTCCTCTGTGGGGTTCACATCCCAATCCAGTTGCAAATGGAGGGAAAAGTTTGTTAAAGGTGGATGGAATATTAAGTGACAGAGAGGATGGAGGATACACGTACGACTATGAAGTGGGCCAGATTCACGGGGCATTTGCACTTAGACTGGGAAGAGTACTATCTTTCCTGGGTCTAATCTGAAAATGTTCCCTTGAGGCAATGAGATTTCAAGAGCAAGAGGCTCAGACAGAGAACATATAACTTTGAGTTGAGATGTGCAAGTAAAAAAGGAAAGAAGACAGATTGGGAACATTTCTCCCCAAACATCCCACAGATAATAAATACTCCACATTATCATTTAATGTCACCAACCTCTCTTGTTCCCATCGCATTGTATTATAATTGTTTATACATCTGTCCTGTGAGCAGACCAGGAGTCTAGACAGTTTCCTGACGTAGATAGTGACGCACTTTGTGTGGCATGATGTGCCAGACACACGGAAGATTCTCTGAGAACACTCGTTGAACTGGTCTGAACATCTCACACTATTGTATTATGCTGGTTCCTAACACTCATACTGCAATATAATTCTGTGAAGAAGAATCACGTGCACTCTTTTCTTAGTAGGGCAGCAGGGCAGGGGGCAGGTGGGAAGAGGTGAGCAAGAGCGAGGCAAAGCTTGAAAACTGTGCAGGGGCCAGGTGCAGTGGCTCATGCCTCACACCTGTAAACCCCACAATTCTGAAGGTTGAGGCAGGTGGATCCCTTGAGCTCAGAAGTTTGAGACTAGCCTGAGCAACATGGTGAAAACCCGTCTCTATCAAAAAAATAAAACAATCAGCTGGGGTGGTGGTGCACTCCTGCAGTCCCAGATACTTGGGAGGCTCAGCTGGGAGGATCACTTGAGCCCAGGAGGTGGAGGCTGAAGTGAGCTGAGATTGCACCACTGCACTCCAACCTGGGTGACAGAGGGAGACCGAGTCTCAACAAAACAAAACAAGGTATGGGCGCGACGGCTCATGTCTGTAATCCTAGCACTTTGGGAGGCTGAGGCGGGTGGATCATGAGGTCAGGAGTTTGAGACCAGCCTGGCCAAGATGGTGAAACCCCGTTTCTACTAAAAATACAAAAGTTAGCCAGGCATGGTGGCGGATGCCTGTAACCCCAGCTACTTGGGAGGCTGAGACAGTAGAATCGCTTGAAACCAGGAGGCAGAAGTTGCAGTGAGCTGAGATCGTACCACTGCACTCCAGCCTGGCGACAGAGCAAGACTCCATCTCAAAACACAAACAAACAAACAAACAAAACAAAACAAAAAACTGTGCAGGTTATGGCAGAAGTCCACTGTCAGAAATACTCAGAAGCCCTCAGTACTAGGGAGAACATGGAACGGAGTTTCTGTTCTTTATTTCTCTTGTCTCACCCCCCAAGGCCTGGATCGAAGCCCAGTGCACAGAGGGGTTCCACAAAACTGCACCAGTAACCTGGCATCACCAGGGTGGACCCCCAGATGAGGGTAGGCCCCAGCCTGTATTGAGACAATAAGCAGTCAGAGTCCTGCAAAACTAGGCCCAGCAACCCAGCCTGCAGCAGTGGAGATGCATTGATTTGCATCTCAAAATAAGCTGCATCTGTATCTTTGCCACTGCTTCAAAAGGAGAGTAAAAAGGGGTTGTTAGCAAAGCTGGTGGGCAGGGTTGCAAAAGGAGGCTGAGTCTGTGGCTAACTGGGTTGTGCGCCGCATCAGACATTTGTTCATCTGTCCTAAGAGCCTGAGGGTGGTGGAGATGTTTGATGACAAATGAGGTGGTTGAGGGGGTCGGGGTGCCAGAAGGACCACAGAGGCCACACGGGAAGACAGAAGCTTTAGATGGGGCTGCTTCCTGCCCTGGGGATGAGGAACAGGCGAGGGGGCGGTGAGCAGGTATCAAGGGAGGGGTGACTTGAGGCTGACAGTGCACTCCTCAGAGTGGCAATTCCATGCAACCTGCTGTGCGCCTGTCAGCCTCTTGTCATCACAAACTTTTAGAGAGCCCAGAAGACGCATGCATGTCTCTGGGCTCACAGATCCACGTGTAGAAAGTTATTCTCCATGGAGGTTCCCACAGCACACACCCAGACATGTACCATAAAGCAAATCTCCCTAACTGTCCAGCCATAGGGAGGACCAGGTTCACCATGTGGCAGGATGTTAGGAGCCTTTACAAAGAAAGCCATGAAGTTGTAGGAAGAGAACACAGAAGTTCCAGAATCGTAGTTCAGTGATTATAATTGTATATATGTATATATATATATACACATATATACAAACGTGCATATATACATATATATACACATATATACAAACGTGCATATATACATATATATACACACACTTACATATATATAAAATGTGTTGCAAAGCTTAGAAGGATGGATTTATACCAAACTCTTTTTTTTTTTTTTTTGAGACAGAGTTTCGCTCCTGTTGCCCAGGCTGGAGTGCAATGGCACGATCTTGGCTCACTGCAACCTCTGCCTCCCGGGTTCAAGCAATTCTTCTGTCTCTGCCTCCCAAGTACCTGGAATTACAGGCATGCACCACCACGCCCTCCTAATTTTGTATTTTTAATAGAGACGGAATTTCTCCATGTTGGTCAGACTGGTCTCAAACTCCCAACCTCAGGTGATCAGCCCGCCTCAGCCTCTCAAAGTGCTGGGATTACAGGCGTGAGCCAGTGAGCCCGGCCATATACCAAACTCTTAACAGTGTGAACCCAAAATATCTGAGACAGGTCTCAGTTAATTTAGAAAGTTTATTTTGCCAAGGTTAAGGACGTGCCCATGACACAGCCTCAGGAGGTCCTGATGACATGTGCCCAACGTGGTCGGGTTACAGCTTGCTTTCATACTTTTTATTTTTTTCTTTTCTTTTCTTTTCTTTTTTTTTTTTTTTTTGAGACAGAGTTTCACTCTTGTTGTCCAGGCTGGAGTGCAACGATGTGATCTCAGCTCACCGAAACCTCTGCCTCCTGGGTTCACCCTATTCTCCTGCCTCAGCCTCCCGAGTAGCTGGGACTACAGGCATGTGCCACCACGCCAGGTTTAATTTTGTATTTTTAGTAGAGATGAGGCTTCTCCATGTTGGTCAGGCTGGTCTCAAACTTCCGACCTCAGGAGATCCACCTGCCTCAGCCTCCCAAAGTGTTGGGATTACAGGCATGAGCCACTGCACCTGGCCACTTTCATACATTTTAGGAAGACAATACATCAATCAATACAGGCAAGGTTTATATCGGTTTGATCTGGAAGGGCAGGACAATTCAAAGTAGGGCGCAGCTTCCAGAGGTCAGATTTTAAAACTTTCTGATTGGCAATTGATTGAAAGAGTTATTATCAGTAGAAAGGAATGTCTGGGTTATGATAAGAGGTGGTGAAGACCTGGGTTTTGTCACGCAGACGAAGCCTCCAAGTAGCAGGATTTAGGGAGAATAGACTGTATTGTTTCTTATCAGACCTAAGGTCCCCGTTGATGTGGATGCTGAAGGGTATAATGAGGCATCTCCCACCCCCTCTTCCATCATGGCCTGACTAGATTTTCAGGTAACTCTGGAATGCCTTTGGCCGAGAGGAGGGGTCCATTATTTTTGGTTTACAACAGTGAGAAGTGAGTTGGAGGAGAATTGGACTTTTATTTGGGTTATATTTTATACACATCTCTATTGTTTGGATATTCTGCAGCAAACATTAAAAAATTTTTTTAATGCTAAAGTAAAATTGATGCCTTCAAGTCTATGAACACTGTCATCCCAGCTGTTGCCTCTTGATGGCTGAACCTTATTCAAAGTGGCCAGGGGAAGTAAGTGATTCAATGCTTATGGCTGGCTCAGTCACCCAGGGCACAGAGAAAGGTAGGGGAGGCTGCAAAGAGTATCTGGAGACACAGAGATTAATCAGGACATGCGGTAAGTCCAACTTGGGACACTTTTCTAAGAAAATCATCTGCCATATGCTCAAATATTTTTTACAAGGATATGGACGGCAATATTACGTACTGTTTCAAACAAGCCAACTTAAATGTTCAACAGTAGAAGATTCGTTAAATAAAAAATATTATGTCGGCTGGGTACGGTGGCTCACAAGTCATCCCAGCACTTTGGGAGGCTGAGGCAGGAGGATCACTTGAGGTCAGGAGTTCAAGACCAGCCAGTCCAACATGGCAAAACCCCGTCTCTACTAAAAATACAAAAACTAGCTGGGCATGGTGATGCACGCCTGTAGTACCAGCTACTGGGGAGGCTGAGGCGGGAGGATCACTTGAGCCCAGGAGGTTGATGCTCAGTGAACTATGATTATACCACTGTGCTCTAGACTGGGTGACAGAATGAGACCCTGCCTAAAAAAAAAGAAAGATCTTGGCTCACTGCAACTTCTGCCTCCCAGGCTCAAGCAATTCTTGTGCCTCAGTCTCCCAAGTAGCTGGGACTACAGGCATGTGCCACCACACACAACTAATTTTTTGTATTTTTCATAGAGACGGAGTTTCACCATGTTGGCCAGGCTGGTCTTGAACTCCTGGCCTCAAGTGATCTGCCTGCTTCAGCCTCCCGAAGTGGTGGGATTACAGGCATGAGCCACCATGCCCGACCTAATTTTGTCTCTTTTTAATCTATCCCACCATACAGCACCAATATAATTTTGCTAAAGCTCAATCAGTTTCTGTTTCTCTCCTTTTAAAATCTTGCGAACATTCTGCATTGCTTCTGGTATGAACTGGAAGCTTCTCTGTCACCTGACCCCTGTCTACCTCTTTGGCCTCGTGGCTTGCCGTGTTCAGACTTCCTGAAAACCAAGACTCAGTGTTTTTACACTATCCGTGGTTCCTTAAATGTGCAACTCTCTTTCCTGCTTTTGATGAAGGAGGTGTTGACTTGATAAACACAATTCCTCAGTATATCACAACACTATGGAATTCATCCTGAAGAATGCTGCACTCTGGGTAATTGTGTACTTGTTTCTTCAATCCACAATTCAGCTTCTGCTCCCATTTCCCCCAAAGTGACTTGGATACCATACTAGCAAAACCACACTACTTGCCTCTTCTTGGTTTATTATCCGGCAAAATGACCCTATGTTCCAGCTCTCCTTGGCTTTCCAGTCTCCACATTTGCCCTCTAGGAGTTCTCTAGTTCTAGGCATCCCACCTCCTGGAGGCTATTTCTTTGCCTCGACACCCAGTGGTCTCCCCAACACTCTAGGAGCGGCCAGGATGTCCAGATTGACTGCCTCTCTTTCCTGATCCTCAGCACTTTTGTAATCTCTTCTGAGAGTCTGCTATTATCAGAGATTTCCCATATGTGTAATCTCAGAGAGTCGTACCTGTAGAGGGACTGTGGTCATCTCTGAACTGGGAGTTGAAGACCTTGAATCTTGATATGCATCTTCTGTGACCTTGATCAGTCTTTTCACTTCTCTAGGTTTTGCTTTCCTAATCTGTACCGTGGCAAAACATATTGGGACCAGGTAAAACCATAGGCCATGGATATGCTGAGGAAAATGAAAAAAATACCAGGACATTTTCAAGGTCATGTTACTGCTGTGGCTGCTGGGCCTGCTTACAGCCTGGGAGGTTGAGGACAACATGACAAGACAAATGTAAAAATGCCCAAAATAGAGTTATCAATACAGTGGTGGTCAAGGATGTGGAGGGGAAACCTCTTTATGACCGCAAGTGAGGGGGAAAGAAGGGCTTCCCTGCTCAGGGGTGAGGGGGTGGCCCTCTGAATGTAGCTCCCTGGAACCATGGATGACCCTTGCTGTTACTTCTTGCAACCCTGAGCTACAAAGAGTTGAGTCCATGTATAGTATCCATTATAATAAAACTACTGGATGCGTGGGTTGAGGGTGGGGGAGAAGGGAAGTACCACACTATCAGGGCTGAGGAATCACATTTTGGGTGGAATGTCAGAACACCCAGTTCACTCATACTCGCTTTACTCATTTGGCTACATAGGGGTTCACATCTTGAGTCCGTATTACTCATCACATCCCCCCCATGGAGATAAGCATAACACGGTTTCTGCATCAAGGAGTTCACTTTCTAGTCGGGGAGGCAACCATGTGAATAGATAAATATGTGATAGGTGGTAAGAAGGAAGTAGTTCAGGAGACTGCAGGAGCACAGGGAAGGATACAGAATTTATTTGGGAAAGAGGTCAGGGAAGTTTCTCTGGAGAAGATGAACATCTTTTTTGTCATGTATTTGAGTCATTTGTTATCATTGTTTATTGGCTCCCCTTGGCTTTCCAGTCTCCGCATTTGCCCTCCAGGAGTTCTAAATGGCACCAGTGCCTAAATTTTGGGGTGGGGGGAGTTAATATGGCTAAACAAAAGGATACAAGTCGTTTTCAAACTCAGTGTGGACTTCCACTGGTGCAGACACAGTATTGTTGTTAGGATCTTCACGAAGATCCCTCAAAACCGTTTACCTCCATGAGCCAAAGATCAGATCAAGGCTAGGAAACAAAAGTCAACAGACAAATGCATTGTATGGCTCAATGATGACTAATCACCCATTTTATCAATCATTATTCTCTGGAAGCCCCAGAACAGGCATCCTCCTAACCCGTCCACCCTGCTCATTCATACTGCTGCTCTAGTGGGAATTGAGACTTAACTTGGAATTACTCATCTACAGCTGATAGACAGCCTTCTCCGTCCTTCAGGCTTCCTGACACTTTGTTTCTTCCTCTGACATGACACTTAGCTTATTCCACCTCATGGGGTAGTTATTTCTGTCACTGTCAATGCCATCACTAGACACGCAACTCTTCGAAGGCAGAGATGGGGCTTCGTTCAGCTCTGCCTGCCCTGACAAAGAGCAGATGGTTAATACATCGGGTTGAATAAAAATGTCATAGATAACGAAGTCTGTGTGTATCCAGAGAACATGAGACACATTCTGCTTCCCTTAAAGTAAGGTCCTTGATGCATGAAGATGAAACTACACTAACTAGGAAAGGCCAGGAGAGGTACTAACACACGTGCTATCAGGGAACACAGAACGTTACAGCTGGGGGCAAGGGTCTTGGAGAAGATCAGAACATTTGAAGCAAGAGCTGTACAAAGAAAAGGGAAAAGACAGAACAGATGAGAGAAGTGCCACTTGTGTGTGCAGGTGGGGGTGAGGGAGAATGCTGAGGTAGAATGACCTTGTGCTTTATGTAATGACCCTGAAGTACCCCAGGATGCTGCTCCAACCTCTCCTATGGCTCCCAGGTGCTGTAGGTCCCTTTTTTTTTTTAACTTGTACTTCAGGTTCAGGGGTACATGTGCAGGTTTGTTATATAGGTAAATTGCGGGTTGCGGGGGTTTGGTGTACAGATTATTTCATCACCCAGGTAATAAGCAGAGTACCCGATAGGTAGTTTTTTTTATCCTCGCCCTCCTCCCACCCTTCACCCTTGAGTCGGCCCTGGTGTCTGCTCTTCCCTTCTTTGTGTCCATGTGTACTCAATGTTTAGCTTCCACTTGTAGGTGAGAACATGCAGTATTTGGTTTTCTGTTCCTGTGTTAGTTCGCTTAGGATAATGGCCTCCAGCTCCGTCCATGTTGCTGCAAAGGGCATGATGTTGTCATTTTATTTAATAACTGAGAAGTATTCCATGGTGTATATATACCACATTTTCTTTATCCAGTCTACCGTTGATGGGCATTTAGGTTGATTCCATGTCTTTGCTATTGTGAATAGTGTTGCAATGAACATACATGTGCACATGTCTTTATGATTTCTATTCCTTTAGGTATATACCCAATAATGGGATTGCTGGGTTGAATGGTAATTCTGTTTTAAGTTCTTTCAGAAATCGCCAAACTGCTTCCCACAACGGCTGAACTAATTTACATTCCCACCAGCAGTGTTCAAGTGTTCCTTTTCTCTGCAACCTCACCAGCATCTATTATTTTTTGACTTCTTAAAAATAGCTATGCTGACTGGTTTGAGATGGCATCTCATTGTGGTTTTGATTTGCGTTTCTCTAATGATTAGTGGTGTTGAGCATTTTGTTTGTATGTTTATTGGCCACGTGTATGTCTTCTTTTGAAATGTGTCTGTTTATGTTCATTGCCCACTCTTTAATGGAGTTGTTTGTCTTTTGCTTGTACATTTGTTTAAGTTCCCTATAGATTCTGGATACTAGACCTTTGTCAGATGCATAGTTTGTAAATATTTTCTCCCATTCTGTATGTGATCTCTTTACTTTGCTGATAATTTCTTTTGCTGTGCAGAATCTCTTTAGTTTAATTAGATCCCATTTGTCAGTTTTTAGTTTTGTTGCAATTTGCTTTTGGCATCTTCATCATGAAATCTCTGCTAGATCCTATGTCCAGAATGGTATTGTCTAGGTATCTTACAGGATATCATATTTTTTATAGTTTTATAGTTTTAGGTTTTACATTTAAGTCTTTAATCCATTGTGAGTTGATTTTTAGACACGATGTAAGGAAGGGATCCAGTTTCAATCTTTTGCATATGGCTAGCCAATTATCCCAGTATCATTTATTGAATGGGAACTCCTTTCCCCATTGCTTGTTTTTGTTAACTTTGTCAAAAATCAGATGGTTGCAGTTATGCAGCACTATTTCGGAGTTCTCTATTTGGTCTATGTTGTTTTTGTGCCAGTACCATGCTGTTTTGGTTACAGTAGCCCTGTAGTATGGTTTGAAGTCATGGCTCCCTCTTTTTACTCTTCTTTCTTCTTCTTCTTCTTTTTTTTTTTTTATAGTTTTATAGTTTTAGGTTTTACATTTAAAGGAAGCATGAAGCATGGGGAAGGGACTGAAACCGGGGGCTTTGGCTGGAGAGGCCCGGGACTGCAGGGCAAATGGGGCAGCTGCCTCCCTGCCTCCTGGGGGGCTGGCCGGGGAAGCTGATTCTGACCCAGTGTGTCCTGCCAGGGAGGAGCCATGTGGACTCCATGAAATCCGTCTCCATTTCTCTGCAGTCTCCAGGACATAGATTTGCTCCCATCTCCCCCATCAGACTGGGATCACCAAGACAAAAACCAGGCCCCTATCTCCTCCATTAGACTAGGAACCCTGGGGCTAGGATCATATCTTCTCCATCAGACTGGAATTTGAAGGACAAGGACCATGTCCCTATCTCCCATCAGGCTAGAGTCCCCAGAGACATGACTGTTTTTGCTCATCCAAAAGCTGTCAAAAGCAAAGATTGTGAGACCATGACAGGTCCAGAGCTGGGACCTGTCTCCTCCATCAGACTAGGATCTCCAAGGTAAGGACCAGTTCCCTGCCCCACCCCCATCAGACCAGACAGCGTCTCTCTCATTTGATCTTCTCCTGAGTATCAATCCTCAGTGCTAATGGATCACTTCTCCCACCCCTGCTGAGGGACAGCCATCAACTTCTGGAGCTCCTGGGGACCCTGCCCCAGCAATGTGCAGGTGGGCTGCCTGTCCCATGCACCCAATCCCCAAGGCCTCAGCCACGAAGATGCTTATGTTCTTTCTTGTACTGAGTCTGCCTGAAAGAAAAAAAAAAGAGAGAGGAAATTAGATGTGAGTCTGAGAGCCCCACCCCTGCCAAGAGGCCCCCAGCCCTGACCCCAGGCCCCCCCTCACTGGGCATTCTCGCCCTCCAGCAGGTGGTGGTAGGTGGCGATCTCCTGCTCCAGCCACGTCTTCACATCCAGGAGGATCTTGTACTCCTGGTTCTGCTGCTCCATCTCGCAGCGAAGCTGGGCCAGCTGCTCCTCCACGCTGCCGATCAGCCCCTGGATCTGGGACAGCTACATGCAGTAGCGGTTCTCTGTCTCCACCAGATTGCCCTCCAGGGATGCTTTCTGCAGGACGGCAGGAAGACCAGGGGTCAGTGAGGGTTGTCAGTGTCCTCTTTTGGGCCCACCCCCGTGCACAGGACTCTTCCTACCATGCTGGGCTGGGACTGCTCCAAGGCCTGCATGGTGCGCTGGAGCTCCAAAACCTCGCTCTTGCCGCTCCGGACCAGCTCACTGTTGGTAGCCACCTTGAGGTTTAGCTCCTTTGTCTGCAGACAGGACACAGGACAGGGTGGTGTGAGCCTGGATCCCTCTCCCAAGTCAGGCCTCCTCCCAAATCTAACTGTGGAGAGAGTGGTGCCTTATCACCAGCTTCCCATGTCCCAAAGCCCAGAAACATGCCATTTGAAATGTTAACTTTTTATGGTTAATCCCTGTGTGTGGGAGGCACAGACCAGAAATTTGAGAACCAGCCAGAACATGTAGCCTGGCTCTTGGTGCTAGTTCCTGACTTCTTGAGAGAGAGGTGAGGACTCCCAAGGTCTTTACCCTCTGCCTTTATTCTGTGGGGGCTCCCTACCTCCCCACCCACCCCCCAGATCCCAGCTTGAGCTCAGCTCCAGGTCTGTTGATGCAGCGGGTGACCCTGTGGTCCATGCAGCTTGCTGAGGAGGGGGCACCTCCAAGATACCTGGCTGTGGGCTTACTGTCAGTGCTAAGGCCCCTGAGCCCCAGCCCCTAAGAGAGACCTCTGGCCTGCAGCAGCCCTCACCTTGCTGAAGAACCAATCCTCGGCATCCTTGCGTTTCTTCTCTGCCATCTCCTCATGCTGATCACGAAACTCGTTCAGGATGCGGCTCAGGTCCACGCCTGGGGCAGGATCCATCTCCACATTGATCTCACCACCCACCTGGCCTCGCAAGGGGTTCATCTCCTATGGAAAAAGGGGATGTGGATGTGTGCATCTGGACCCATCTTGACCTCTCACTCCCAAGCCTTCCCCCACGAGGGGACCCCACTCCCCACAAGGACCCCTCCTTTGTTCTCCCTCTGCTCTATCTGACCCTCTAAATGATTTTTATTCATCTGCTCAGTATTGCCTCCACCATCAGACTCTATCTCCCCCATTAGACCAACCGCTCTCCAAAATAAAATCTAATTATTAGGCCTATGCCCCCAAAATTTCCCCTCTAATTTCCAAGCTTCTATGTAGATGTTCAGCTTTGAGAGTTTGAAATGGGACAAGAAGGGGATTTCCTTACTTATCCCCTGCCCTCGTGAGGGAGGCCAGGGCAGGTAGAGGGAGCCTCTGTGGGACCCTGGGAGATTCCTTGGGTACAGAGAAGCAGTGTGGTACAAAGAGGAGTCTGCCCTGCACACTGGACCCCAATGATCAGGGCTCTGCAGACAGGGAAGCTCTCTAAGGTGCCTAATCCCAGTGCACCTACTCTGCTTTCTCCCACGGCCTCAGCCATGGCCCAGCCCCAGGGCTCTGCCACCCACTTCTCAGCATCTTTGACCTTCTGCCCCAGCCACCTCACCTCTTCGTGGTTCTTCTTCAGGTAGGCCAGCTCCTCCTTGAGGTTCTCAATGTGCATCTCCAGGTCGGCTCTGGCCAGGGTCAGCTCATCCAGGACCCTGCGCAGGCCATTGATGTTGGCCTCCACACTCAGGTGCAGGGCCTGCTCTGTCTCAAACCTGCAGTGGGAATCAGGGACTTCAGCCCAGGCTGCTTGGACCTGCAGGTCCAGGTCCTGGCTGCTCACCTGCCTTCATTTTGCCAGGACTCTAAGGGGTTGGAAGGGCTGACGAGAGGGTCTAGTGGAAACAAATTCCAGCCCTGGGGCCCCGGGACCATCACAGGGCCAGATCCCACGCCCACCAGCTTCCTTACTTCTCTCTGCCTCCCGCCTCCCCTCCTTCTCTTCTATTCCCTGCCTAAGCCCAGCAACTTTCAGAACTGGCTGCCTTTACTGCATCCTGGACTAAGGAGTGGGGCTCCTAGGAATGTCCCACCCTGAGCTCCTGGGCCTTGCCACAAGCAACCAAGGAGTCCTGGGGTCAGGAGGGGTACCCTGAGATCCTCCCCCAGCTGGCCCAGGCTGCCCAAGCCCACAGCTAGAACTCACTTGGTGCGGAAGTCAGCAGCAGCCAGATGGGCATTGTAAATCTGTAGCAGGATGTTGGCGTTGTCCATGGTGGCTGTGAGGATCTGAGGAGATGGGAGAGTAGTCAGGTCACTGGATGGGGGTGGCTGAGCCCACACCAGGGTTCTGAGCAGATCTTCCTGCCTGGGGGCCTCTCTTCCCGCCCAGCCCCTCCCTTGCCCCATGCTGTATTATTGGCAGAGGAGGGGCAAGCAGGAGTCTGAAGGGCTGAAAGGTGCCTCTTCTTCCCCCGCTACTTAGTACCCCACCAGACCCCCATGCCAGGCTCAGCCTTAAAGGAGAAGAGACAGCTGGCTGGGAGTATGAGGCAACCAGAAAAGAATGGGAAAATGTCCGCAGGGCAGAAGCTGTCCCAGAATTCTAGAACAAGGGAGGAGATGTGGGCAACCCTGTCGTTTTACTGTCAGCTAGAGGGTGCCCCTGACAGGCTCCCCAGAAAGGAGGCTAAAGGAGCCCTCACCAAACAGTGGTTCCAAATCAGAAGTCAGGACCCCTCCTAATCCCTAACCCTGGGCTCCAGCCAGCAGCCCCGCCCCCTGGGGTTTGCTGAGCCCGTCTTAAGGGACAGGAGGGGGAAAGGAGAAGCCAGAAAAATCCCCAAATAAGGCACATCAGCGGCCTTCCCCACCCTGAGGTCCCACCCCCTCCTTTCTGCCTCCCCCTGCAGCAGGTGCTATCGAGAGCTCAATAAGACACCCCCACTCCACATCTCCCAAAACCCCTCCTGCTGACCCCTGCTCCAAAGGAGCAAGACACCACGCATCCAGCGGCTCACCAGCCCAGCCCTCTATCTGCATCCTCCTGCCTCATCCTACAACCTCTCCAGGTGGAAGAGCTCCAAGAGGGAGAAACTGAGGCTCCAAGGGGCTCCATGAGGCCTGTTTGTTCCTGACTCAGCCTGCTGCCCCCAGAAAAGGGGGATGTGGGCCACACAGGGGCCCCAAGGCAGGTTCCCAGAAGCTAAGCCACAGCCAAACCACCCTTGGCTCCCTGATACCCTATGGCTGGACTCCAGGCCTTTGGCCAGGGCAGGAGTTGGGGGGAAGAAGTCATGCCCCCTGGAGACCCCTCCCACCAGCAGGCCCTACCTGGTTCTGCAGCTCCTCGATTGTCCTGTAGTACTGGCTGTAGTCACGGGCAGGCCCCGGGGCCTGCCTCTGGTACCAGTCACAGATCTTCACCTCCAGCTCAATGTTGGCCTCCTCCAGGGCGCGCAACTTGTCCAGGTAGGAGGCCAGGCGGTCATTGAGGTTCTGCATGGTGGCCTTCTCACCTCCGGCCAGCAGCCCATCAACGCCCCCAAAACTGCTGCCATAGCCACTGCCAGAGCCAAAGCTGTAGCAGCTGGAGTAGCTGCTATCCCCGAGGGCGCTGCCCAGGCCACCAGCAGATCCCAGCCTGCAGGAGCCGGCATCCAGGCCGCCAGACAGCCGGCAGGAGGTGCAGGATGAGCCGCCCCCAGGCCAGAGGAGCCCTTGATGGAGCTGGAAGAGGTGAACTGGCGGATGGTGGCGGTCATGGTGGCGGCGGCAGGAGGCAGGCACACAGGGGAAGGGCTGGAGAGGAGAGGGGCCCCAAGTTGTGTAAGGCTGCCGGGGTTCACACGCTTCCCTGGGCTTTCATCATCACGGGCCACCTGCCAGCTCTCAGGTGGCTGGGGACCCCCTCCCCACCCATCATCAGGAATTTGCCTCATTTCTCCAAATCCTCATGCTGAGTGCTGTGTGTGTGCATGTGCGTGCCACTGCTCTCAGGCCCGTCACCTGTGATTCGGGCGAGCCCTCCAGCTACGCTTTCCCATGACCTAATACGGAGAAGAGGAGAAGGCAGAACTTCACCGTCCCCAGGCCCTCCCAGGCAGCCACCATGCCAGCCCGGCCCGCCTCAACCCTGTCTGGTGGGGAAATGGGTTGCAGTGTCAGGTGACCCCCCCGAAGTCGCTGTCTTTCCCCCCACACTGCTCCACCCATGGTGCTGGCCCGGTGCTGGGTGCTGAAGAGAAAGAGGGGACCGAGAGCCTATCCTGCCTTGGAAACTGAGCCCAAATCCACCAGGCCCACCTCACAGCACAGAAACGCCATCAAGCCTCGGAGACCAACCCACATCGCAGATAAAGAAATTGGGGCTCCAGAGGGGTGCAGTGTCCACACTGGCCCCTTTTGCAGAGCCTAACACCCAGGAATGCACTCTAGGAGCTACAGTTCCATCCAATCAGCTTCTGACCCTGCCCCATCCCTAGAAGCCCTTGCTAAACCAGTCTCCTCGTGTAAACCTTTCCCCAGGTTTACACTCCAGGCTGGGGTGGGCAAACAGGGGCTCAGCTATAGGATGGGGAAATGGTGGGCTGTGCTAAGAGAGGATCTAAACCAACTGAGGGGGGATGCCCCCTTCCACTCCTCTCACCCTTCTGTATCCCAAGAGACCTCAGGGTCAGGTGAGGGGCATTTATCTCAGGTCTCAGCCCACAGGAAACCTAAAGGACATTGCCCAAGAAGAGGCTCTTTCAGAGACCCCAGCCAGCCCCCTCCCCACTCTGGGCTCCCCAAGATGTGGCTCCTCGGGTGGGCCATGTGCCCCACCCCACAGCCCCACCTTGCCCTGCTCACCACCCCAAGCCCGGCCCTGGGTCCCTGGCCGGCCTGTGCCTTGCACTGGAGCAGGGGTGCCTGGTGAAACGGGCAACCTGATGCTCTCTGGGCCCTGCCCACGTTCCCCTTCCATCCACCCTCCTTTGCATCTTTCAGTGCCTGGGGCCCCCATGGGAAGCGGTCACATCCAGACTCACCAGGCCTGAGATGCTGGAGGATGGAGAAGCGCTTGCCACAGGAAAAATCCTCCAGGAACACATGAACAAAACTTCGCCTGCACCTGGGACATCCTTCTCTACGGCTGGCCTACGAGGCAAGTGTTCTGCACACGCTCCTTGGCTAACTCCAATGCGGAGGAGCACATGAGCCCAACCTCCACGGCAGGTGCAGATTTTTTGCCTCCCTTTTATAATGTCTGTATTCAAATGCCATATCCTGGAAGCCTCTTTCTGATAGGATGAGAGCAGACTCTGTACTACAACACCGATTGGATAAGTCTCCAACTCTGATTAGTTAAGATTATCCAGTCAGAGATGGAGACTATTATCCAATAAGAGTTGTCGAAAAAAGTTCCTTCTCACCCAATCAGAACCAAGCTTACAAGATACAGCGGTTGAGCACAGCCATTATAAAAGGGAGACGAAGACCCATTCCGCCATTTTCTCTTCGTGGAGGCTGGGTTCGCAGTTGGTCGAGGCGTGCTCGACTGCTGTGTGGTAGTCATGGACCGGTAGCGTGTGCGGCGCGTGCCTTGAGGCCAGCATCAGGGAAGGGTGTCCCAGGTGCAGGCGAAGCTTCCTTCAGGTGTTCCTGGAGGACTTTCGGCTCGCAGGCGCTTCTCCATTCTCCCAACGTCTCGGGCCTGGTGAGTCTGGATGTCAGCGCATCCCACGGGGCCCAAGGCACAGAGAGAGAGAGAGAGAGAGAGGAACGGCGTGGAGGGAGGGAAGTGTGCAGGGGCCAGGAGCGCCAGGCTGCTCGGGCTTCCTGGCCCCCGCAGCCCGCCAGGAGCTGTGGCCGGCTGGGGCCAAGACAGAGGCCCGCCCTCCTGCTGCTGGCGCTGTCACCTCCCTGTGCTCCTGCCTCCTGAGTCCCTGAGGGCCTCCTGTCATCTGGAACTGGAAATAAGTTAGTGAAGCGAAGTTTTGTGAATATTTATTGGCCTTTGCGTCTTTGTCTTCATTTTTAGTGCTGGCTTTTCTGTTGGGTCATTTGTGTTCTCACGTTGACTTGAATAATTTAAAAAGGTATTCTATAAATTAATCCTTTATGGGGTCATTTCTAGTGCAGATAGTTGTTTCTTAGTCTGGTCATTGTACCTTAATTTTATTTCACATTTCTTTTTTGCTGGTAAATAAGAAACTAATTGATTGTGTGGATTGATTTTGTGTCGTGTTACCTGGCTTAATTCACATATTCATAGCCATCATTTTTGGATTGTGGTGGGTTTTTCGTGTACTTATGTACATGTAGTTATGTACTTACGTACTTACTTACGTACTTAAGTACTTATGTACTTAGTGTCAGCCACATATAATAACAGCTATATTGCTTAAATGTTGGTTCTTACACCTTTATTTTTCTTTATTTTCTTTTATTGTCGCGATCACACCTCCTGAACACAGTGTGCCTGGTTCTGATTTCAGGGAAAAGGTTTCAGTGATCCTGTATTCCTTATGTAGTTTGCTGTAATTTCATTTTAGACAAACTTAATCCGATTAAGGAAGCTGCTTTCTTTTACATATGCTAAGAGTTAGTTATGACTAATTGTTGAATTTGAATAAATGCTTTTTTTACATATACTGTAAATAATCATATATTCTTCTATTTTTCTGAAAATAGGATATTTTACATGAACTATTTTTGAATGTTAACCGATCCTGCATTTTTTAGTATATCCCACTTGGTATCCATGTGTTACATTTCCATATGTGGTTTAATTCATATGATATGATTGTTTTAGAATATTTGTATTTCTGTTAATGAAAGAGAGGGCCTGTAATTTTTTTTTCTAATGTCCTGTTCAGATTGTGGTGTCAAGGTAATGCTGGCTTCACAAAAAAAAAAAAAAAAAAAAAAAACACTAAAAAATATTTCCTATATTTCTTCTCTTTGGAAGAGTCTGAGAAATTTAGGTGTTTTCTTCCTTAAATATTTGGAATATTTCTTTAGGTATGGAATTTTCCATGTGGAACAGTATTTTTGATGGCTGGTTTGACTTCTAATAATACAAATCGTTTGGTATATGTACGAGTTTTCTTGTTTTATGTTATTTCTGTGTCCATTTTAGTACGTTTATTTTTATTTTTATTTTTATTTTTAGAGGGACAGAGTCTCGCTCTGTCTCCCAAGCTAGAGTGCAGTGGTGCGATCTTGGCTCACTGCAACTTCCGCCTCCTGGATTCAAGCAATTCTCCAGCCTTAGCCTCCTGAGTAGCTGGAATTACAGGTGCATGCCACCACGCCTGGCTAATTTTTGTGTTTCTAGTAGACACAGGGTTTCACTATGTTGGACAGGCTGACCTCGTGATCCACCTGCCTCAGCCTCCCAAAGTGCTGGGATTACAGGTGTGAGCCACAGTGCCTGGCTGTATTTTTCAGTACAGACGGGTTTTCGGCGTGTTGGCTGGGCTGGTCTCGAACTCCTGGCCTCAGGCGATCCACCTGCCTCGAACCTCCCAAAGTGCTGGGATTACAGGCGTGAGCCACCATGTCCGGCTTAGTAAGTTTATTTTTCAGTGTGATGTTATTTGAATCTCTGTTGTCAAACTTGTAGTCCTAAGTATTTCACAGAACCCTCCTAGTGTCTTAATACCCTGCTCTATAGAGCAAGCTTCTGTTTTGATTCCTGATATTGGTTTTTTGTGTCTTTTCTCTTTGCCTTAGTTTCATTAGTGGTTTATTAAGTGTATTAATATTTATAAACCAACTTTTTTTTTTTGAGACAGAGTCTCACTCTGTCGCCCATGCTGGAGTGCAGTGATGCGATCTCAGCTCACTGCAAGTTCCGCCTCCCAGGTTCAGGCCATTTTCCTGCCTCAGCCTCCCGAGTAGCTGGGACTACAGGCACCCGCCACCCCGCCTGGCTAATTTTTTGTATTTTTTAGTAGAGACGGGGTTTCACTGTGTTAGCCAGGATGGTCTTGATCTCCTGACCTCGTGATCCGCCCGCCTCGGCCTCTCAAAGTGCTGGGATTACAGGTGTGAGCCACCGCGCCTGACCCTATAAACCAACTTTTATCCTTGATTTATTTCTGTTGCATTTTTTTTTTCCTATTTCATTGATGTCTGCTCTTTATTACTTTAATTCTGCATTCTTTCATTTTGATCGTTTTTAATTCTTGAGAAGGGAGTTTATATGATTGATTGTCAATCTTTTTTTCTATTCTAACACATTCCTTTAAGGCTGTAAATTTCTCTCTAAGCAGCCCACATTTTCTGTCAGGTGTTTCCAAACCCTGTGTCTGCAGCCGCATTGACCTCCCAGTGTCTCCACCCTGTATCTCCTACAGCCATGCCAGGCCTTGTGTGTCTCCATCGTTGTGCCTGAAGCCTGTATCTTCTCGACAGTATCACCATCCCGTAATGACTGAAGCCCATGTCTGCCATTGTGTATTGTCACCTGGTCTGTCCTCTGCCTTCACTTTATGCCCCGTCAGAAGTCTCCATTTCTTGCTCCTGCAGCCCGTGCCAGCTGTGTGAGTCTCCATCCTGTGTGCTTGCAGCACATTGCTTGCCTTGAATGTTGCCATCTCCTTAGCCTTCAGGCAGTAGCAGTCCTCCTGTGTCTCAATCCCTGTGTTTGCAGCCCATTCTGATGTTTTTGTCTGTCTGTCCCATGAGCTTCTGCCCATGCCAGCTTAACGTTTGCTACATTCTCTGTCCCCCTAATCCGTGTCCACAGTCAGTGTTTTCATCCATGCTTTTTGGGCCATGTCTGCATTCGTGTGTCTCCTTCCCCTGTGCCTTCAGCCCATTTCTGTCCTTTTTCTGGATCCTTTCTCCCAGGAGACTATGCCCAAAACTCCTATCCCCAGTGTTTGTACCTGCAGCCAGTCTCTCGTTGAGTGTCTCCATCTGTTTGTTACTGCAGCAGAGGCCTGTCATTGAGTGTGCCTGCTTCCCATGCCTGTCTTCCTGTGTCTCCAGCCCTTGTCCATGCAGCCCACATTAGGACTCTTGTGACTCCACCCTTCAGCCTACAGCCACATCTACCTTCAGGTGTCTTTATCTCTGTGCCCCCTGCCCACACCAACCTTCACCTACTCCTCTGTCCTGCACCTGTACCGATGTCGGTCCCTGGTGTGCCTCTCTGCCATGCAGCTGTAGCCAGCGAGCTCCCTTTTTGTCTGGATCCCCTGTGACTGTAGCCCAGGTCTTCTCTGCTGTGCCTGCAGCCCATGTCTGCCCTTGAATGTCCCCATCCTCTGTGCTTGTCACCCGTCGGCCAGGCCTAGCATGTTTCCACTCTGTGCCTACACCCATGTCTGCCTCCAGGGTCTCCACTCATGGTGCCACAGTTTGGTTCCCGGTCCCTATCCTCCTGGGGTGGATTCTGGCATTGTGTTGGGAGGGAGAAGGTGACCCATGAAAGGGAAGCCTGGAATGATGTAATGGGTAAGGAGGCAGCCATTCAGCAGGCTGCACAGTGGCAGAGAAGACATGGCCAGTCAGAATCCTCCCTGCATCGGGGCACTCACGTGGGGCTATGCCTGGTGTGGGGAGTAAGGGGAAGCTGGAGCAGGAGATCTGGAGCCACCTGGCCCTCTTGGGCCTGAGACCCTCCCCACTGCAGGGACTCCATCACTTTGCCAGTGGTCCTGCCTCCTGGGATCCTGCCCTACAGTGTTTCTGCAGGGATCCTCTCACCCGGAACTTGCAGTGGCGGGTTTCATGTGAGGTAGAGTTTAGCAAATGTTTATTGGCTTCTGTGCCTTTTCTTCATATGCTTTGCTCATTTTGTGCATGTTTTTGTAGGGTCCTTTTTTTTTAAGCTGATTTGAAGGATTTATCTTAAATCTGCAAATTGATCCTTTATTGGCTCATTTTTGTCATAGATACTTATTTTCTAGTTTGATCATTATTTTCTATTGGTTTCATACTAGTATATAGTAATCTGGTTGATAACAATAATGTATCCAGTGAGTTATTAATTGTAACAGTTTTGGGGTTTTCAGGGATTGTCTAGGCATGTAATAGTGTCATATACACATAATGACAATTTTTTTGGCTTAAAAATTAATCCTAATGCCTTTTTATTTCTTACTGTGTTGTTTCTCCACTACAATACTGATTAAAGAGTGATAGCAGGCATCCTCGTCTGGTCCTGCACTGGGGGAAAAAGCTTCCCATAATTCTCTGTTAATTGTGTTATTTGTTATTGGCTAGTATTAGACTTTATCAGATTTCATCAAATTAAGGAAGTTGCTTTTTTTTTTTTTTTTTTGAGATGGAGTCTTGCTCTTGTTGCCCAGGCTGGAGTGCAACGGCTCGATCTCAGCTCACTGTAACCTCTGCCTCCCAGGTTCAAGCGATTCTTCTGCCTCAGCCTCCCGAGTAGCTGGGATTACAGGCATGTGCCACAATGCCCAGCTAATTTTGTATTTGTAGTAGAGATGGGGTTTCTCCATGTTGGTCAGGCTGGTCTCGAGCTCCTGACCTCAGGTGATCCGCCTGCCTTGGCCTCCCAAGGTGCTGGGATTACAGGTGTGAGCCACCGCGCCTGGCCCGTCCTCTTTTTATATTTTACTCAAGTTTTTTTTTGTGTTTGTGGTTCAATTTTAAATTTTATTAAGTGCTTTAAAAAACTTTTCAGCTAAATGATCTTACTATTTTCTCCTGTATTTTTCTGCTAGTGGGATGACTTACATGATTTATTTTGAATGTTAAGGACCTTGCATTTTGGTGTATATTCCATTTAGTATTGATCTACTGTGTTTTCGTAGGTGGCTTCATTCATATAATATTTTGCTTAGAATATTTGTAGCTCTGTTTATTTATTTATTTATTTATTTTTATTTATTTATTTTTTTTGAGATGGACTCTTGCTCTGTTGCCCAGGCTGGAGTGCAATGGTGTGATCTTGGCTCACTGCAAGCTCTGCCTCCCAGGTTCATGCCATTCTCCTGCCTCAGCCTCCCAAGTAGCTGGGACTACAGGCACCCACCACCACGCCCGGGTAATTTTTTTTTTTTTTTTGTATTTTTAGTAGAGATGAGGTTTCATGTGTTAGCCAGGATCGTCTCGATCTCCTGACCTCGTGATCTGCCCACCTCGTTCTCCCAAAGTGCTGGGATTACAGGCATGAGCCACTGCGCCCGGCCCCTGCTCTGTTTATTAAAAAGGAGATACATACTGTTTATGAAAGAGGTGACATAATTTTATTCATTTGTGTTCCATAATGTGTCCTGGTCCAATTGTGTCCTCAATGTAATGCCAGCTACACAAAAAATTTTAAAAATATTATCTTTATTTTCATTTTAGTGTTTTTCTTTGTATGGACTATTCCATAATTATGAGCTGGGAGTTTTACTTGTGGAACATTTTTGTTTGTTGGTTTGATTTTTTTTTCCAAGAATTTATTCAATTTGTTTAGTAGACCAGGAGTTTTTCTATTTCATGTTATGTTTGGGTCAGTTTGGGTAAGTTGGTTTTTAAATGTGGTGCATTTTGTTCTCTGTTGAATTTTTAGACCCACATATTTCACAAAGTCCTCTTAAGTTCTTGTTAAGGTCCACAGGCCCAGTGAAGAATGTGTCTGTGTTGATTTCTGATATTGATGGTTTGTGTTAACTTCTCTTTTTCTTAATCACATTGACTAATGGTTTATTGATGTTATTTGTTGATTTGTTTTTGTTGTGCTTTATTTTTTACGTATTTATTGATGTCTGCTGTTATGTTTTTTATTGCCTTTATTCGGTATACTTCCAGTTTGATTGTTCCTTAGCTTTGATCCCTGAGAAGGAGCTGAGATGATTGATTTTCAGTCTCTCTCTGTTCTGACATCCTCACTTAGGGTGTACGTTTCCACTAAGCTCTGATCTAAGCATCTCCTGTATGCACTCAGCTGTTTCCAACCCCTGTGCCTGCAGCACTGTCTGTCTCCCAATGTCTTCACCCCTGTGTCCCTGCAAACATGCCATGCTTTGTGCATCTCCATCCCAGTGCCTGAATTCTGCAGGTTCTCTCCATGTCTGCCCTTGTGTGTTGTCAGGTTTTGCCGTCCTCTCAGCCTGCAGTACAGATCTTGCCTAGATTGTCTCCTTCCCCCGTGCCTGCCTCCCATGCCAGTCTTCATTTGTCTTTGGTCCCTCTGCACGTAGCCCATGTCTTCCCTCACGTGTATCCATTCCTTGTCCATATGGCCCATGTCAGGATACCTGGGTCTTCGCTCCTCACCTAGAGGTCCATATCCATCCTCACGTGTCTTCATTCCCCAGCTGCCCTGTGCCTGCAGACATATCTGTCCTCAAGTGCTGCCATACCATGTGCCTGTGGTCAGTGTCTTCCTTTTGTATCTGAAATCCTTGTGGCTGCAGTGCTGCCTTCTCATGTGTCTGTCCCCATTTCCTCTGCTGCACCCTAAAGGTCTCGTGTCTCCATCACCTGTTCCTGCCTCGGGTTACAAGCGACACAGTTTGGTTATGTGTTCACTGAAGGACGATTTGATTCCTTCCAGGTTTTCGTCATTGTGAATAAAGCTGCTGTGTGTATTTTCTTGTTGGTTTGTATGTGGATGTGTTTTCACACCAGTTGGGTAGATGTGTAGGGGCACGGTTGCTGCATACTATGTGATGCTGCAGTTTCCTTTGCAATAACATGCCATGCTATCTTGTGAAGTGGCTATGCCATTACGCAGTCTCCCCAGTAATGAAGGAGAGTTCCTGTTCTGTATCCTCGCCAAGGATTGGTAGTGCTGGCTTTTGCTTGTTTGTTGTTTATGTAACTGTCCTAATCGATGTATAGGCTATCTATCTCATTGCTGTTTTAATTTGCTTTCCTTAGTGTACAGTGCATTACTTTTTTCTCCTAATTCCCTAGTGTTCACCATGTCTTTATATGCTTATTTTCCATCAGAATATCTACTATTGGGAGGTATTGCTACATATATTTGTCCATTTGTTAAATGTAGTTTATTTTCTTACTTTTGAATTTCACAAGTTCTTGGTATATTTTGCATGCAAGTTCTTTTTCAGATATGTGTTTTGTAAATACTTTCTTTAAAGATAAGTCGGGCAAGGATGCCCTCTCTCACTACTCCTATTCAACATAGTATTGGAAATTCTGGCCAGGGCAATCAGGCAAAAGAAAGAAAGAAAGGGTATTCAAACAGGAAGAGAGGAAGTCAGATTGTCTCTGTTTGCAAATGACATGATTCTGTATTTAGAAAACCCCATCATCTCAGCCCCAAAACTCCTTAAGCTGATAAGCAACTTCAGCAAAGTCTCAGGATACAACATCAATGTGCAGCAATCACAGGCATTCCTATACACCAACAATAGACGAGCGGAGAGCCAAATCATGAATGAACTCCCATTCACAATTGCTACAAAGAGAATAAAATACCCAGGAATACAATTTACAAGGGACTTGAAGGACCTCCTCAATGAGAACTACAAACCACTGCTCGAGGAAATAAGAGAAGACACAAACAAATGGAAAAACATTCCATCCTCATAGATAGGAAGAATCAATATCGTAAAACTGGTCATACATTGGACATAAGTCCCAAGAAAAAAACTACTTTAAATTTCATATGGAACCAAAAAAGAGCCTGTATAGCCAAGACAATCCTAAGCAAAAAGAACAAAGCTGGAGGCATCATGCTACCTGACTTGAAACTATACTACAAGGTTACCGTAGCCAAAACAGCATGATACTGGTACCAAAACAGAGATACAGACCAATGGAACAGAACAGAGACCTCAAAAATAACAAGACACATCTATAAAAATCTGATCTTCAACAAACCTGGCAAAAACAAGCAATGGGGAAAGGATTCCCTCTTTAATAAATGGTGCTGGGAAAACTGGCTAGCCATATGCAGAAAACTGAAACTGCACCGCTTCCTTACACCTTATAAAAAAATTAACTCAAGATGGATTAAAGACTTAAACGTAAAACCCCAAACCACAAAAACCCTAGAAGAAAACCTAGGCAATACCATTCAGGACATAGGCATGGGCAAAGACTTCATGACTAAAACACCAAAAGCAATTTCTACAGAAGCCAAAATTGACAAATGGGATCCAATTAAACTAAAGAGCTTCTGCACAGCAAAAGAAACTACCGTCAGAGTGAACAGGCAACCTATGGAATGGGAGAAAATTTTTGCAATCCATTCATCTGACAAAGGTCTAATTTCCAGACTCTACAAGAAACTTAAATTTACAAGACAAAACAACCCCATCAAAAAGTGGGCAAAGGATATGAACAGACACTTCTCAAAAGAAGACATTTATGTGGCCAAAAAACATATGAGAGAAAGCTCAACATCACTGATCATTAGAGAAATGCACATCAAAACCACAGTGAGATAACATCTCACACCAGTGAGAATGACAATTATTAAAAAGTCAAGAAACAATAGATGCTGATGAGGCTGTGGAGAAATAGGAATGCTTTTACACTGTTAGTGAGAATGTAAATTAGTTCAACCATTGTGGAAGACAGTGTGGCAATTCCTCAAGGATCTAGAACCAGAAACACCATTTGACCCAGCAATCTCACTACTGGGTATATACCCAAAGGAATATAAATCATTCTACTATAAAGACACGTGTACGCGTATGTTTATTATAGCACTATTTACAATAGCAAAGACATAGAACCAACCCAAATGCCCATCAATGATAGACTGGATAAAGAAAATGTGGTACATATACACCATGGAATACTATGCAGCCATAAAAAAGGATGAGTTCATGTCCTTTGCAGGTACATGGATGAAGCTGGAAACCATCATCCTTATTTGTTTTGGGGGTGAGATCTATTGGCCTGTAAGCAGAACATGAACTTTTGCCCGTTTATAAAATCAGATTGTCGGCTGGAAGCAGTGGTTCATGCCTATAATCCTAGCACTTTGGGAAGCCGAGGTGGGCAGATAGCCTGAGGTCAGGAGTTCGAGACCAGGCTGGCCAACATGGTGAACCCCTGTTTCTACTAAAAATACAAAAATTAGCCAGGCGTGATGGTGGGCGCCTGTGATCCCACCTACTTGGGAGGCTGAGGCAGGAGAATCTCTTGAACCTGGGAGGTGGAGGTTGCAGTGAGCCGAGATTGTGCCACTGCACTCCAGCCTGGGCGACAGAGAGAGACTCTGTCTCAAAAAAAAAAAAAAAAAAAAAAAAAAATCAGATTGTCATTATCTTCCTTACTGCTTTTAAGAGTTCTTTATGTATTCTTGGTATAAGTCCCTTGTCAAATAATTGTGTGGCAAATGCCTTCATCCAGTGTGCCTTAAATGTTCTTCTTTTGATGAACAAAGTTCTTAAGTCTAATTCATCAATCTTTTCTCTAACGGTTAATGCTTTTTGTATTCTGTGTAAGACATTGTTTATTCCAAGATCATGAAGATACTGTCCTATGTTTTCCTGCAAAAGCTTTATTGTTGTATCTTTCACACTAAATAGAAACCCTCTTTAAAATCACCAACTCTTACTGCATTCTTAAAATATTTTGCTAAACCTTTAGAAGATTCTGGCACCACAACACTCCCTTCCTAGCCTCAAGCCTTTTGGGGAGATGGGGACAGAGAAAGAAAGAAGCTGGCAGGGAAATCCTAGCCTCAGCCAAGACCTAGCCCAGATAGTAAATTAGCAGGGCTGGGAGTCTCCGTCATATCAGCAGTCATATGTCTTAAAACCAGAATCTACCCAGATTATATATATATCTTGTATCTGCCACTGCCATTACCTTCTTTTCACTTTATGTCAAAAAAAGAAAAAGAATACCAGCACTGAGGCAGGAGGATTGCTTGAGCCCAGGAGTTTAAGTCTGCATGAGTTGTGATAGCACCACTCCACTCCAGCCTGGGTGACAGAGGGAGACCCTGTCTGAAAAAAAGAAAAGAAAACTTGTCGTGTTACTGACCAGTAATAGGGGCTCCCAAAGTATAAACTCGCCTCAGACCCCTGTTTGTTCTTCCTGCTATCCTGTCCATTCTGCCTCTGCCCCGTTCCGAGGCTGGACCATAACATGAAGGAAGGCCCCTTGGTTACAGCCTCCCCAGCCCGTCAGCCATGCTGCCAAGAACACTGGAAAGAATAAAAAGCTAGAGGGAGGTGGCTGCCTGCAGGAGGTTTAGCATAAAGGAGATAGGAATGGTAACAGGAAATTGAAGAAAACAGTTAAAATGAGCAGTCATTCAAGAATGACTGCACTGATGCCACCTGTGCTATCCCCTACCTGACAGAAATGGACCGAGGCAGCTGCCAGAGTGGATATGCAAAGGCAATTCACATGTTCATTAGTGCCCTTTTATGATGTAACCTGGTCATAATGAGATTGCAGGGAAGAGATAGAAAATAAGATGTTTCTAATCTTGATCGTAAGAATAGTATTTCCTACTGGCGTGATTGTGTGTGTGTGTGTGTGTGTGTGTGTGTGTGTGTGAATATTTTGGATTAGTTTTCAAAACATTTTACATTTGATGAAACCCAAAACTCATTTTGCCTGGAGTAATTTTTATTCATTGTTAAATCTCTGCAAAATTAGAAATATAAATATGTGTCTGCTTTATTTACTCTTCACAAAATATGGTGTCTAGACCTGTTTGTCTATGATGCCTCATAGGCTTGTTCTCTCAGAATTAGGAAGCCAAAAAAAAGTGGTGAAAGTCAGATGGCTCATAGACTTTTTGAAAACCAGTAGCCATATGCATTTTACTTGAAATCACTTTCTTTTTACCTCACCAAAGTACAGCATGATAGGTTATGTTCAATCCCTCTCTCTCTCCGTGTGTGAGAGATATATATATGTATTTTAGATTGAGGGGGTACATGTGCAGGTTTGTTACATTGGTATATTGTGTGATGCTGAGGTTTGGGGTACAACTGATCCCATCACTCAAGTAGTGATCATAGTATACAGTGGTTAGCTTTTCAGGCCTTGTCCCTGACCCTGCCTCACCCCTTTCAGAGTTCCCAGTGTCTGTTGTTCCCATCTTTGTGTCTCTCTGTACTCTATGTTTAGCTCCCATTTATAAGTGAGAATATACAGTATTTGGTTTTCTGTTCCTGCCTTAGTTTGCTTAAGATAATGGCCTCCAGCTGCATCCATCTTGCTGCAAAGGACATGGTTTCCTTCTTTTTTATGGCTGTGTAGTATTTCATGGTGTATATGTACCGTATTTTCTTTATCCAGTCTATCATTGATGGGTATTTAGGTTCATTCCATGTCTTTGCTATTGTGACTAGTGTTGGAATAAACATGAGTGCACATATCTTTTTGGTACAATGATTTGTTTTCTTTTGGGTACCTATCCAGTAATGAGATTGCTGGGTCGAATGGTAGCTCTGTTTGAAGATCTTTGAGAAATCTCCAAACTGCTTTCTACTAAAGCTAATGGCTAAACTAATTTACATTTCCACCAACAGTGTATAAGTGCTCCCTTTTCTCTACAGCCTCACCACCATCTGTTATTTGTTTGACTTTTCAGTAGCCATTCTCACTAATGTGAGAAGGCATCTCATTGTGGTTTTGATTTGCATTTCTCTGATGATGAGTGATGATCAGCAATTTTCATATGTTTGTTGGCCACTTGTACGTCTTCTTTTGAGAAGTGTCTATTCATGTCCTTTGCCCATTTTTTAATGGGGTTATTTGTTTTTTGCTTGTTGGTTTAAGTTTTTCTTATAGATTCTGGATATTAGATACATTGTTTGTGAATATTTCTCCTATTCTGTAAGTTGTCTATTTACTCTGTTGGTAGTTTTCTTTGCTGTGCAGAAGCTCTTCAGTTTAATTAGATTCCACCTATTTTGGTTGTTATTGCAATTGCTTTTGGGGACTTAAGCCAAAAATTCTTTGCCAAGGCCAATGTTGAAAAGGGTATTTCCTAGGTTTTCTTCTATAATTTTAATAGTTTGAGGTCTTACTTTTTTTTTTTTTTTGGGACGGAGTCTCGCTTTTTTGCCCAGGCTGGAGTGCAATGGCATGATCTCGGCTCACTGCAAGCTCCGCTTCCTGGGTTCACGCCATTCTCCTGCCTCAGCCTCCCGAGTAGCTGGGACTACAGGCGCCCACCACCACGCCTGGATAATTTTTTGTATTTTTGGTAGAGACGGAGTTTCATGTATTAGCCAGGATGGTCTTGATCTCCTGACCTCGTGATCCACCCGCCTCGGCCTCCCAAAGTGCTGGGATTACAGGCGTGAGCCACCGTGCCTAGCCGATAAGAGTTTTTGAAAACAGAAACCAGTATGTATTTTATCAAATGATTTAGAGTACAAAATTTTCTTCTCTTAATGTGTTACAACAACAGAGAATGACCTTGAAAAATTTTCTAATGTAGAACCAGTCCTGCATTTCTGAGATTAATTCATTCAACAATTCATTCATTCAACAAATATTTATTGAATGCTTATTATGTACAAGTAGTGTTCTCAGCACTAGGAGGAGGAACAAAAGAGAATCAACAGAACAGCAGTGAATAAAACAGAATCAAAATTCCTGGGCCATACCACCCGGAACAGGCCTGATCTCCCCTGCTCTCAGAAGCTAAGCAGGGTTGAGCCTGGTTAGTACTTGGATGGGAGGACCGGAGTGCCTACCTGCAGGAAGTACCCATTCTAGTTTGGGGGAAATGGAGAACTTTTGTTAAAACAATGTAAAGTATTCTGGAGAAAAATAAAACTTGGAAAGGGAATATGAAGAGAAGTGTGTTTGTGTGATTTTTTTTTTTTTTTTTTTTTGAGATGGGGTCTTGCTCTGTCACCCAGGCTGGAGTGCAGTGGCGTGATCTTGGCTCACTGCACCTCCTCTGCCTTCTGGGTTCAAGCGATTCTCCTGCCTCAGCCTCTTGAATAGCTGGGATTACAGATGTGTGCCACTACACCCGGCTAATATTTTCATTTGTAGTAGAGACGAGGTTTCACCATGTTGGCCAGGCTGGTCTCGAACTCCTGATCTCAGGCGATCCACCCACCTTGGCCTCCCAAAGTGCTGGGATTATAGGCATGAACCACCATGTCTGGCCTGAAGTGTGTTTGCGTGATTTTTAAACATGGTGGTTAGGAAGGAAGTGCAGGAGAGGGCCAGGTGACTTCCTGGAAAAACATTCCAGACAGAGGGGACAGCAAATACAAAGGTTCTAAAGAAGCAAAATCTGGGCTGTTCAGGAAACAGAAAGGACAGCTGCAGAGCTTCAGTGGAGTGAGCAAGGGGAAAGAAGTGGGAGGTGATAAATAGGCAGATCATGTAGGTCACTGGAAAGACTGGCTTTTAATCTGACAGATTAAAACGGGAATCATGACAGAGTTTTGGACAGAGGGATATGATGGGAGTTACAGTTTAAAAGGATCCCTCTGACTGCTCTGTGGAGACTATGCTAAGGTGGAGTGAAAACAGAACCAAAGAGACCAGTGAGGAGAATGCTGTAGTGATTCAGGTGAGAGAGGAAGATGGCCTGGACCAGGGGGTAACGGGAGATGATGAGAGCTAACTGGATTTGGGGGTCGACTGGATCTGCAGAAAGATTGGATAGGGTGTGTAATAGAGAAGAGTCAAGAATGACTTCAAAGTTTTTGCCTCCAGGTTAGATTGGACATTAAGATGGTGGAGACTGCAGGAAAGCAAGTTTAGGGAGAAAAGTAGGAATTGACTTTTGAGCATATTGCCCATTTGAGATACTATTTATGAGAGTTGGATTTATGAGTATAGAGTTCTGAGGAGAACTCCCACCCAGCAAGAGATAGAAATATGGGAGTCATCGGCTGGGCATGGTGGCTCACACCTATAATCCCAGCACTTTGGCAGGCCGAGATGGGCGGATCACGAGGTCAGGAGATCGAGACCATCCTGGCTAACACGGTGAAACCCCATCTCTGCTAAAAATTTTGAAAAATTTTGCCTAGTGTTTGCTAGCAGTTTTTACCACACTCCTTCCCACAAGTCTAATTTTCACACACACAAAATACTCCAATGTTTTCCAAAACTTCCTTCATAAACTGACTCTAAACCAACTCCTTGATTTGCAGCTGAACCTGAAAAACTCAGATGGAAATTATTCTAATTTCATTCAACAAGTAGCATTTCACCCACGCAAAGACTGAATAGGTGAGAGAAGACCTATACTTAGCAACCATATCCTTAGGTTTAAACTTAATAGTTACAATATTCAATTAAAAAAAATAGTTTAAACCCATATTGAAATAATGCTAAAAATAGACATGCTGCCTGTGCCAATTATTTTCCCTAGTGGGAGACTTTCCAGGTTAAACATCAATGTTGGTGGAATTCCTTCCCATAATTAAGGAGAGAGTGAAAAAGAAGGAACCTGCAACACCTACTTTCCTGTACAGGAAAGAAGATCTCTGACAAAACGTAGCCCCTGGAAACCCCAAAGCCTTCTCTCAAAGACTACAAGGATCTCTCTCCACTGTCACTTCCTATAATGTTGAAGGATTTCTCATTGCCTGTCTTTGGAGAATCCCATTCAGTGTGCACACAGCAAAACTGCTGTTAAAAACTCAGCTGAAATCTGGATTAAAATCTTAAACATTTTAAATTCATAAACACAAACTTTACATGGGCCTCCAGCTCTGCCCAACAATCCTATTATATTTCTCTAGTTTGTTCACTCCCTTACTCTCTAAAGTGGCTATTTCTCTTTTCAACCTTTCTCAAGCCACCTTCCTTCTCTTCTCACCCTTAGCTGATAACTTGGCTCCTTATTTCACTGAGAAAATAGAAAAGATCTTTTTTTTTTTTTTTAATCTTTCCACTCCCAAATCCATCATTCTACCAGTATTGGCAACCACGGAATCTGCCTTCTGTCAGGTTACAATGAATGCATGAACATCTAAGGACAAACCCTCTCTTTATGTGCTAGGTCCCATTTTCTCTCTCCTACTTAAGGATTTTACTCCTCTAATTAATGCTTATCCATGTTTATTTTTTCCTTTCTATCGGAACACTTCAATCAGCATACAGATATACAGTAATATCACCCATTAAAAAAAGAAGCCCTGTTACTTCACATCTTTCTTACAGCTACTGCTCCAACTCTTTAGTCCCTGTTTTTACAAAAGTCCTGGAGTTATTTCCCTTTGCCACCTGCATTATATACTACCCATCACTTCTCCACAATCTGTGTTCTCCGTAGGATTTCCCCACCCATGCCTCTTTCTCAGAACTTAACCCAATTCCATGTGACGTGGACTGGATCTTTTCTCCAAGATGCTTCTCTGCTCCTCCTCCTTTTACAGAAACCAGAGTGGCTCCCCTCCCTTCTAGGCTTTCATTCAAAAGCTCCAAATTCCCTTTACTTAACCTTAAAAACCAATTTTATGGCCGGGTGCGGTGGCTCACACCTGTAATCCCAGCACTTTAGGAGGCCAAGGCAAGTGGATCATCTGAGGTCAGGAGGTCGAGACCAGCCTGGCCAACATGGTGAAACCCCGTCTCTAGAAAAATACAAAAGATTAGCTGGGCGTGGTGGCGGGTGCCTGTAGCCCCAGCTACTTGGGTGGCTGAGGCAGGAGAACGCTTGAACCTGGGAAGTGGAGGTTGCAGTGAGTTGAGATGGCACCATTGCACTCCAGCCTGGGTGACAAGAGCGAAACTCTGTCTCAAAACAAACAAACAGCAACAACAAAATTTTACTTTTTCTTCCTCAACTTGTTCCTTCAGACTCTGTGTGTGTGTTGAAGGTGGAGTTTGAGAGGTTGTGGTATTTCCCTTTTCTAAACCAAAAGCCCTATTTAGGGATTTTTGCCAAACAAAAAACCATCTGCTCTGGTTTCCTCCTCTCAAAGCACAAAGCTTTAGAACCATTGTTTTCTTTAACTTGTTGCATGTCAGTTTAAAAATAGACCTCTCTTATCCTACCTAACAGCTCTAGGCATGGAAAGAGGGCAGTAAGCATTTAGAATGTCTTCTCCTGCCCACACATGATCACTGCATTGGCTCTGAGAAAGGGGAGAGAATATTTTTGTATTATCCCACCTTTTGTTGCAAATGCTTCATAATTCATTTTATTGTTTTTAAATTTAAAACATATGTTGGAACTAATATGCAAATTCAGTAAAGTTCCAGAATATGAAATTAACATACAAAAATCAGTAGCATTTCTATACACTAATAGCAAACCATCTGAAAAAGAAATTAAGAAAACAATTCCATCCACATAGCTACAAAAAATATATATATACTTACAAAGAAATTTAGCCAAGGAGGCGAAAGACTTGTATGCTGAAAAATATAAAATATTGATGAAAGGAATTAAAAAAGACACAAATAAATAGAATAATATTCATGTTCATAGATTGGAAGAATTAATATTGTTAAAATGTCCATGTTACCCAAAGTGATCTACAGATTCAGTGCAATACCTATCAAAATTCCAATGACATTTTCCACAGAAATAGAAAAAACAGTTTGTATGAAACTACAAAGGCCCCTGAATAGCCAAAGGGATCTTGAATGAAAAGAACAAAGCTAGAGGCATCACATTATCTAACTTCAAAATATACTACAAAGCTATAGTAATCAAATCAGCTGGTACAAATACAGACACATAGACCAATGTAAGAGAATAGGCAGTTCAAAAATAAACTCACACATTTATAGTCAATCGATTTTCTACAGAAGTGTCAGGGGTTGTCCAGGGCTGCAGTCTTATCTGAAGGGTCAAGTGGAGAAGGATTTGCTTCTAAGCTCACTCAGTGGTTGTTGGCATGATTCAATTCCCTTTGGGCTATTGGAAGAGAGCCTCAATTTTTTACTGTTGACCTGTGACTTCCCTCAATTCATTGCCCTTCAGTCCTTAAAGGAAAATTGGATGGCACAGTATAGTACCCATGACAATACACTCTTTTTTTTTTTTTTTTTTGGCTTGATCCACCGCTTTGTATGCTTTCTGAGAATAGCTCCTCCAGGATTCCGATAGACCTCTTTTCTTGGGTGAAACTCAGTAGAGTAAGGTTAGTGAGATAAACTACAACACCTGATGCTACAGTTGGCCTTCGAACTGCAACTGATACTCATCTTCTTCCTCCACCACCATCCATTTCGTATTCTCCTCACCCTTGGCTGGCTCTTCTGTTGGTCTCAGTGGGTCTTCTGGTGGTGTGACAAAGACCTTCATCCTTGAGGGGTCTGAAAGGCCTCTCTGCCTTTCTGATGTTTCTATGATTTTTATAATCAAAATTTTATCAAGGAGTACTGAGGAGGCAGCAGCCCTATTTGCTCCTGATGATCAGGGTCAATGACCCTTTCTAAGATGGTGAGATCTTTGCTTGCTGGTTCCTTGGCAAAAGGAGCCCAAAGTTGCCAGGCACCATCTGTAGTTTATAGTTCAATAGGACTTGCTGTGCCCCTAGTGGAAGTGTTTCCTTTTTGGAAACAAGGCCTTTTAAACCATAGAGTTCAGATGTGGAACAAAAGCATAAGTGTCCCCAAGTGAGTCAAGGGGAGATATAATAACTTGGCCACTGCTGCTTCAAATCCTTGATTCCCAGACCCATGATTGTTCCTACTGGGGAGACAATGAAGATGTTTGATTTAAAGTATATACTTCATCATAGAGGATCATATCTCAAAGCTGGTGCTTTGATTATGCTTTCAACAGGCCATTTCAAGGTTCTATCAGCTGGCAGCATCTGGATGGTTTGGTAGGTAATGTGATCAGTTGGTCCTGTGGTCAGGGGGCCTATTGTCATACCTCCTTTACTATAAAATGGGTTACCTGGTCTGGTACAATGTTATGTGGGATCCTGTATCAGTGGATTCAAACTCCATAAGTCCTCAGATAGTGATGCAGGAAAAACAAATGCATATCCAAATAAGTATTGATTCCTAGCATAACGGATCTGTACTCCTTCAGTAGAAGTAGGTCCAATGCAGTCAACTTGATACCTTATGTGCCAGTGGGTCTGCTTGTGAGATGGTATCATCTTGGAGGCTCAACATTGGCCTCTGGTCTCTGTTGCTTGCCAGGTTGGACATTCAAGCAAGGCAGTATCCAGATCAATCTATATAAGTAGGAGACCATGCTGTTGGGCCTATGAATTATCTCCATCCTTGTTACCATAGCGATTTCAGTCATGTGGCCATTATGCCAGCACTGGGGTGGCCAGTGTTAGAGGCCAGATGCTGTCAACTGGCTGAGTCTTTTTCTCTATCTGGTTATATAGTACCTTGCTAGTGGGAGTTAACATGTGCATCAAAGGTCTTCACACTTTGTGCCCACTCCATTTATTGATTCACATGCCTCTACTCCTAGTCCTCTTTGTACCTGATCTACCCATCTTTCTTCTCACCTCTCAGACTCTGTCAAGCCACTACCTATGAGTTCATATATATTCTAATCGTAAGCCACTTCTTTTTCCACGCAAGAAAGACGACCATCCAAAATTCTTCCCATGGGGAGGATTTTTTCTCACCACTGTTTTTCAAGATGCTCTTCGAATAAGCTGTATTGTAGCTATCATTCTTTTGTTTACCTACACACATGTACAGACCTTCATGTCCATGAACCAAGCTCAGGCTTTTTCCTCCGCTCTCAGCTGGTCTTACGGGATCATATGGGGTCATAGGGCTATAGATGTGCACCTAGGAATGTCATTAGTACAACAGTGATGGATGATGTGGAATTTTGACCTTCTGATCATGTAGCTTCAGGGTATATCCATTGTCATCTTATCGTGCGTTGTTGCTAGGCACACTTGACCTTACGACTTGGTGGGTATGACAGAATATAGCTGGTGATGGGCAGCTGTAACTGCCTGGTCACTTGGTGCCTAGCATCCAGTATATTAGAAATTGTTTCTCAAGTGGCATCTAATTCTCCGCTGTGGATGACATGGTCCTGCTTTTTAGTCTTCTTAGATCTAGAAGAGTTCCTCCATTTTTATTCCTCCTTTCTTGCAATCTTTATCTATCTATCTATCTATCTATCTATCTATCTATATCTGTATCTCTATCTATCTATCTATCTATCTATCTATCTATCTATCTATCTATCTGTCTGTATTTGAGATGGAGTCTTGCTCTGTTGTCCAGGCTGGAGTACAGTGGTGCGATCTCACCTCACTGAAACTTCTCCTGCCTCAGCTTCAGGTAGCTGGGATTACAGGTGCTCACCACCACACCTGTTTATTTTATTTTATTTTTTTTTTGTTAGTTGAGACAGGGTTTCACCATGTTGGCCAGGCTAGTCTTGAACTCCTGACCTCAAGCGATTCGCCCACCTCGGCCTCTCAAAGTGCTGGGATTACAGGGGTGAGATGCTGTGCCCCCCTCACAATCTTAATATTTTTAAAGAGTAGAGGACAATCATTTGGGTTTGTCTGATGTTACCTTATGATGTGATTTCAGTTGTATTGTTGCTGGGATTACAAGAGAAATGAGATTGTAATCTTAGTGCATCATATTAGGAAGTACATGATATCAATTTATGCCATTACTATTGGTAATGTTAACTATGATTACTTGGTTAGAAATCTGATGTCTGCCAGATTTCTACATTGTAATCTTACTATATTGTACTTTGTAACTAATTAATCAGTATCTCATGGGGAGATACTTCACAACTATGTGAATATCCTGTTTTTCATCAAATTTTCATCCAGTAATTTTAGATTTTTACTTAAATCAATTGTTTTTGTGATGGTTGCCAGTGAGTAATTTTTTTAATTTATCATTCCTTCTACACTTATTATTTCTCATTCTGCTGTAAGGAAGTACTTTCCCATTTCCCCAAATTAATTTGTTGATTAATATTAGTATAAACACATGGATTCTTATTTTATTCAGTGAGTTATGATTCACTAATATAATTATTTATCTGGATGCTTGAGTTGTACAGAATTGATCATTAGGAGCCACACAGTGGCTCATGTGTCTTTTTGATATGTCTCTATATCCTTTGGGTACTTTTAAATTTTATTAAAAAAAATTTTTTTTTGAGATGGAGTTTTGCTCTTGTTGCCCAGGCTAGAGTGCAATGGCGCGATCTTGGCTTACTGCAACCTCCGTCTCCTGGGTTCAAGCAATTTTCCTGCCTCTGCCTCCCGAGTAGCTGGGATTACAGGTATGCATCACCATGTCCGGTGAATTTTGTATTTTTAGTAGAGATGGGGTTTCTCCATGTTGGTCAGGCTGGTCTCAAACTCCCGACCTCAGGTGATCCGCCCACCTCAGCCTCCCAAAGTGCTGAGATGACAGGTACCAGCCACTATGCCTGGCCCAGGACTCTGAATTCCTTCTTTGTACTTTTCTGAATTTTGTATTATCCTTTTGTACTCCTTCTTTGTATTGTCCTGACTTTTGAGGAAGCTCAAAACAGTTATTTTGAATCCTCTGTACGAAAGGTCACATCTCTCTCTCTAGGATAGGTCACTGTTGCCTTATTTAGTTCATTTGGTGAGGTCATGTTTTCCAGCATGGTTTTGGTGCTTATGGATGTTAATTGTTGTCTGGGCATTAAAGAGTTAGGTATTTATTGTAGTGTTTGCAGTCTGGGCTTGTTTGTTGGGAAGGCTTTCCAAGTATTCAAAGAGAATTGAGTGTTGTGATCTAAGTCTTTGGTCACTGCAACCATATATGCATTAGGAGAACCCCCAGCCCAGTAATGATGACTCTTGCAGACCTCTTAAGGTATCACTTTGGTGGTCTTAAGTAGGATCCAAGAGAATTCCCTGGATTACCAGGCAAAGACTCTTGCTTTCTTCTCTTACTTTCTCCCAGACAGAGTCTCTTCTCCATGCTGAACTGCTTGGAGCTGGGTGACACAAGCAGCCTTGTGGCCTCAACAACTGGGACTGTACTAGGTCAGACCTGAAGCCAGCACAGCAGTGGGTCTTGCCTGGCTACCGTCTGTTGTTCACTCAAGGCCTAAGGGCTCTTTAGTCAACAGGTGGCGAATCCAGCCAGGCTTGTGTCCCTCCCTTCAGGGCAGTGAGCTCTCCCTAAGCCCAGGGCAGGTCCAGAAATGCTGTCAGGGCAGGGCCTGGAGTTGGGAACTTTAGGAATCTACCTGGTGCTCTTTCCACTGCGCCTGAGCTGGCACCCAAATCGCAAGACAAAGTCCTTCCTACTCTTCCATCTCCTTTCCTCAAGGAGAAGGAGTCTCTCCCCCTGGTCACCACCATCCCAGGCCTACAGTGATTACTGCCTGGCTACCAGTGATGTTCACTCAAGGCCCAAGAGCTCTTCAGTCAGCTTGTGGTGAAGGCTGCCAGGCTTGAGTCTCTTCCTTCAGGGCAGTGTGCTCCCCTCTGGCTTAGGGCAAGTCCAGAAATGCCACCCAGGGGCCAAGGCCTGGAATCAGGGACACCAGGATCCTGCTTTGTGCTTTATCCCACTATGGCCGACTTGGTACCCAAGCTGCAAGACAAAGCCCCTTTACTCTTTCCTCTCCTTTCCTCAAGTAAAAGGAGTCTCTCCCTGTGACCACCACAGCTGGAAATGTGCTGGGTCACACCTGAAGTTGGCATGGCGCAGGATCTCACTCAAGTCTTGTGGTGAGTACTGCCTGGCAACTGGTGGTGTTAATTCAAGTCCGAGGACTCTTGGATCATCTGGTAGTGAATCCTGCCAGAACTGGTACTTCTCTTTAAGGCAGTGGCTAGAGTGTGTCAAGAAATGTCCAGCAAATAGGGCCTGGAATGGGGGCCTCAGGATTCAGCCTGGAATGGGGGCCTCAGGATTCAGCCTGGTGCCGTATTCTGCTGTGGCTGAGCTGGAATGCAAGTTGCAAGACAAAGTTCTCTTTACCCTCCCCTCTCCTCTCCTCAAGCAGAAGGAAGTAGTCTCTCCTGGAGCTGCGAGCTGTGCTGTCTGAGGTTGTGGGAGGGGTAACACAAGCACACCCTTGGCCACCCCAGCTGTTGTCTCACAGATTGTGGGCACCCAAAGACCACTGGCTCCAAGCCCAGCACAGCACTAGGACTTGCCTAGGAATTTCAGTCCTTGTGGCCCAGACCACCTTTCAAGTTTATTTAGGACCCCAGAGCACTTTACCCCATGGTTGTGGGGCTAGTTGGAACTCAAGTTCTGTCTGGCTGCTGGGATGGATGATTCTTTTCCGGCTAGGGCCGGTCTAAATGTTTCCCTCGTGGTTACCAGGTGAATTCTGCCCTGTGTGGCTTTCTGCTGTGACAGACAGCACTGAATTCCAATGCAAAGTCCCACAAACACTTCACACTCCCTCCCCCAAGCACGCAGATTCTCCCTCTGCACCACATGGCCACTGCTGGGGATGAACGAAGGGTGGTGCCGACAACTTGAGATTGTCTTTCCCAGCCTCTTCATTGCCCCTATCCTTGATATAATTTTAAAGCCAGGTACAGGGATTTTTGGTTATGACGGTGTTTTTTTGCGTGGATGGTTGTTCTATTTGGTGTTCCTGTGAGGGGGATGATCACTGGGGGTCTCTATTTGGCCATCTTGCTCCACCCCCATCTTTGAGCACTTCTTTTTTTTTTTTTTGAGGCAGAGTCTCACTCTGTAGCCAGGCTGGAGTGCAGTGGCACGATCTTGGTTCACTGCAGCCTCCGTCTTCCGGGTTCAAGCAATTCTCCTGCCTCAGCCCCTGGAGTAGCTAGGACAACAGGTGTGCACCACCATGCTTTTGGTTAAAACACAATACTCCAAGCTTGTCATAATTTGTAAACCTCAGCTTCCTAAACCTCAGCCATTTCCCCAATGAACTGAAGATAACGGTGTTTAGAAATGAAGGTCTGGGCCGGGTGCGGTGGCTCGTGCCTGTAATCCTAGCACTTTGGGAGGCCAAGGCAGGTGGATCATGAGATCAGAAGATCGAGACCATCCTGGCTAACATGGTGAAACCCCTCTCTACTAAAAATACAAAAAATTAGCCGGGCGTGGTGGCGGGCGCCTGTAGTCCCAGCTACTCGGGAGGTTGAGGCAGAAGAATGGTGTGAACCCGGGAGGCGGAGCTTGCAGTGAGCCAAGATTGCACCACTGCACTCCAGCCTGGGTGACAGAGTGAGACTCCATCTCAAAAAAAAAAAAAAGAAGGAAAAAAAGAAATCAAAGTCTGCATTGTGTCTGGGTGTAGTGCTCATTGATACTGAGGCATCACTGCTTCTAGGTCCTCTTCAACAGACAGAGCTAGGAAATACATACACATATTTATGTACACATACACTACTCATATACACAATAATTAGGTCTGCATTTTGATAACACCAGATAGTCAGCATGCCTAACTTTGACACCTCAGCACTTCTGTTTTAAACCCTTAGCACCTTTCCAACACTCCTCCCTTCCCCAGCCTATTCTACAAAGAAGCTCCTGGGATATGGTAAGTTTGTTGAAGGTTGTGTTTTGTGCCATTTTGTTCACTGGAAGGCATTTTAGGCTGCTGGATAGGTTTGGATCCCTGAAAAATAATCAGAGCAGACTTTAGAGCTTAGACGATAGTCCTGATTCCTCTCATGTAATGGTATTTTCACAGAAATAAAAATCTGCTATTTTTGTAATTGGAAGAGGCAATTTGGATTTGAGGAGTCCATCGGTAGAAACTGCCCAATTGCAGCCCCTCTATTTAGTGATTATGTGGTCCATTTTGTGCCATAAGTAGATTCCCTTTTTCAAGCGTTTTTCTTCTTAAATGCTTTGCTCGCCAGGTTGCCCGTCATCACAGTTCTGCTGTACCCTCCTTAGCCATAGTTTGCAGTGATCTCCCCCTGCTGGAGATGGTACAGGAAGTACTAACTGCCACAGGTAGCCTAGTGAAGAAAGAACTGCAACCATAAGGAGCTGGTTATCATCCTCCTTTTTTTTTTTTTTTTTTTGAGATGGAGTCTCGCTCTGTCACCCAGGCCGGAATGCAGTGGCGCAATCTCGGCTCAGTGCAAGCTCCGCCTCCCGGGTTCACGGCATTCTCCTGCCTCAGCCTCCCGAGTAGCTGGGACTGCAGGCGCCCGCCACCATACCTGGCTAATTTTTTGTATTTTTAGTAGAGACAGGGTTTCACTGCGTTAGCCAGGATGGTCTCGATCTCCTGACCTCATGATCCGCCTGCCTCGGCCTCCCAAAGTGCTGAGATTATAGGCATGAGCCACTGCACCCGGCCCATCCTCTGTTTTTGCACAGTTGAACTGAATCTTCCCAAAGTAATATTACTCACCTAGGAATCATAGACTAAATGAACTCTATAAACTATATAACTATAACTCTACAAATTCATATAACTATATTACTATACATTCTATAAATGCATATGGCTAGGGAGGTCTTCTTCCAAGACAAGTAGGTCCCTGAAGGTGCTTCTCAATGATCATCTTTTTTCTCTCGGTTTATGGCAGGATGGCGTTCTAAATGCAAAGGAATCAATGTTTTCACTTATCTCTTATGCTATATTTCTGCAACAAGTTTATAACATAATTCTCTCATTTCTAATACATGGACCAATCTTTCAATATATAGGGTCTCTTTCCTGTGCCCCAAACTTAATAATAAGTACTACTCCGCAGTGACATTTCCTATTAGCCTGAGGATCGTTCCCTGCTTTAATCTCTCAATAAAAGATTAAAAAGATAAAAGAAAGAAAAGGAAAGAAAACAGCTTGAGCTATGTGCATGTGTGTGCCAGTATGCCTGTTTGTGGGTGAGAGTGTGTATGTGGTTGCTGTGCAAATGTGTGAGCATATTTGTCCCTTTTGTGTGAGTGAGTATATATGTGGTATGTGTGGCATGCATGTGGATTTGTGTATGTGGTTTGAATGTGCTTTGTGTATGTGCCCATGCGTATGCGAGAGTGTGTGTGTGTGTGTGTGTGTGTGTGTGTGTGTGTGTCTGCGCATGCACGTGCACATGATAATTAGTTCTTTGTGTGCTATTGCTGCCTCCTAGTGGCATCTATTTCTTTCCAAAGTGCTGGCAAAACAGTTGGGAAAGAAAAGAAGCCCTCATATTGAAGTCTCCTGTGTCAGGCACTGGGTACATTTTTTCTGTATATCTCACTTCTGTTAATTCAATCTCCCCAATCATCCCATAAGGAAAATAAATAAACTGAAGCTCAGGAAGATTATGTGACTTAGTTTACCCAGGTCACAAAGCTAGTAAGTGACAGAACCAGATATCCAAACTTCAGAATGATATCTTTCGTACCATTTTTATACTGCTAGTTAAGCTACAATTTTTCCCAGTGGCTTCTTGGAAATATTTGCATTCTAAAGTTGGCGTTTTACAGCCTACTCCTGAAACAAGTTGGTAGAAAAGATTGTTGTATATGCAAGGCTAGGAAATATCCTAGGTTGCTAGTTTTTATGGATACTGGCTAGGGCATTATGGCAATATGTATATCACTGAAGGGAAGGGAGAAAGAGTAGCCAGTTTATCTCTGTTAATATCCTATAGCATGAATTGCCCCAAGAGGCTAAGATAGAATAAGCAGCAGAAGGAGGAATGAAATGTTGAATATTGCTTAGTTCTAGCATAAGGAAGAAATCCAAAGTCACTATGTTAAAGGCAGTGACTCTTTTCTTAGTAGTGAAGAAAAGAAAATATGCCTCGTCATTCTTAGTTTCTGCAATCTTTATGCTGTATTTATTTATTTATTTAACTAAAAAAATAGAGACAGGGTCTCGCTGTGTTGCCTAGGCTGGTCTGAAACTCCTGGGCTCAAGCAATCTGCCTGCCTCGGCCTCCCACCGTGTTGGATTACAGGCCTGAGCTGCTGCGCCCGGCCCATAATGCATTCATTTGTAGTATAATCTATACTTCTGTGGTCTGTAAATAGAAAGTTCTGCATTACTTACCATTAAATTTAAGGAATTTACCAGGTACAGGATTGTTTTCATATTTGTCTCTAATGTGTTTATGTAATAATTACAATTCTTGGTATTTACAAATTGTTTTCCATCTAGATAGCTAAAAGTCATTTACATTTTTCACTCTAATGATACAGAGTATCTTAATAATGCAAAATGGTGAATCATGGAAATTTGATTGCTTTGAATGTTAGCTTATGCATATTGCTAATTTTGAAACAACAAATTAAAAATATGGAAGATACTTATCTAATATATCTATATAACTATATAAAAAATTCCACAAAAATAAAGGACAAAAGAGATACTTTGCAGAAGAATAAAAGACTAATAGAGATATTTAAATATTCCAACTTCTCTAATAGTGAAAAATGCAAAGTAAAAAGAGATGCTTTTTTTTTTCTTTTTTTTACATACGATTAGCACAGATCTGAAAAACCATTAATGTGAGACAGTCATTTGCACAGACCATTGAGTGAAGTTGCAGATTTGCAAAATACTTCCAGTGAGCGATTTGGCGGTACTGATCAAAAGCCTTAATGCTTTTATAATGCCCATAAGAATATCTTTTATGGAGAGAGCTAAAATTTCAACTAAGATGTATATATTCAAAGGCATTTATTGCAACATTATTTATAAGGGCAAAAATTGGTAACCACAGGAGAGTAATTAAGAAAATTGTCATATCCACATGATGATATAATAAGTAGATATTAAAAATAATAATACAGATATAAAAATTTGAGTATATACAAATGTGAATAGTAGTTATTACTTAATGGCAGGATTACACATAATTTTTTTTCTCCTTTAAACTTTCCAGTATTTTTCAATTTCCTTATAAGGGAAATGAAACTTTGAAACCATGAAAACTTTTTATTTTTATTATTTTATTTTATTTATTTATCTTTTTGAGACAGAGTTTCGCTCTTGTTGCCCAGGCTGGAGTGCAGTGGTGTGATCTTGGCTCACTTCAACCTCCACCTCCCAGGTTCAAGCGATTCTCCTGCCTCAGCCTCCTGGGTAGCTGGATTACAGGCATGTGCCACCATGCCCAGCGAATTTTGTATTTTTAGTAGAGATGGGGTTTCTCCATGTTGGTCAGGCTGGTCTTGAACTCCCGACCTTGGGTCATCCCCTCTCTTCGGCTTCCCAAACTGTTGGGATTACAGGCATAAAGAAGCTATTTAATACACGTTTTACTTTTTCTCCTCTTTCTTTACATCACTCTTTTCCTTAACTTTATCTTTCCCCTTGTCAGCTTTTCTATCTTTTCGCTCTCTTCTTTCTCCTGCCCTTCTTTCTTGTCTCCATCCTGGTTGGCAATCTTGTTGTTGTTGAGGTTGTGCAGGGTGACCACAGAATGGATCAGTGAGGCCAAGTACACTACCACCATCTGGTCGTTGGTCCTCGGGTAAAAAGCTTTAACAGGCTCCTGCAGGCTGATGTCTGGCAGAAGGTTGAAGACGTCCTGCAGCTCGCAGATGATCTGATGGTTGATGGGCAGCTTGCCTGTGGCTACTTTTTCCAGGTAGCTCCTGATATCCAGAAGCTTGGAGTTCAGTCCCTTCAAACCATGGACCTGGTTTGTGATCTGCTGGGACAGAGTGCCCACCGTTGTGTCTTTGATGTCTCATAACAAGTGTTTAACTTCAACTTCCTCAGCTTACTCTGCTCCAGTTTCACTGGTCACGTGTTCAAATGTTTTCAAGGTTGGAGTTCCATCATCATGGACTTCTTCCACTGAAATGTACGCTTCTGTGGGCAGCCCTAGGTCCTTTGGATTCACGTCAATAATGATCAATACTGAGTTACGATAGTATCTTTTCATGAGTTCATTGATGGTAATGTCATTCTTGTGTATATTCTGGCCTGTGTGGTACCAGCCAACTATTCTTTTTCTGGCATTGGCTTTCTTAAACATTCCACACATGTTTTCCAAATAATCATGATCTAAAAACCACACAGAATTGTCTTTGTCATCTTCATCAAAAGGAACTGCAGAACTGTTCGATACATCAATTGCTTTCTTTTGTCATGACCCCCAAAACACACCAACAACGCGCTTCTGGTTTCCAACCTTGCCGATTCGGTTGAAATGATCCACCACGCTGAGCAGCACCGGGGGTGGCCCACCACCTTCTGTACTGCCAGCTCTGGCATCGAGACACACCTTGCCCAGGCCTGGCTCCCTGCGACCTGCAAACACTGGCAGCGGTAGTGATTTCCCTGGGGCTCCATCAGGCCTGGCTCTTCTTCTTCCCTCAGGTTTACATTTGACTTTGCAAAACAAAAAACCCAAGTAACAGTGGCTTAAACAAAGGTAATCTCTAGGTCTCCTACTATAGTTACCTTAATTTTATGGAGCAAGAGTTTAAATTACACAGATTGGCCAGGCACGGTAGCTCACGCCTGTAATCCCAGCACTTTGGGAGGCCAAGGAGGGCAGATCACCTGAGGTCGGGAGTTTGAGACCAGCCCGACCAACATGGAGAAACCCTGTCTCTACTAAAAATACAAAAAATTATTTGGGTGTGGTGGCACATGCCTGTAATTCCAGCTACTGGGGAGGCTGAGGTAGGAGAATCGCTTGAAGCTGGGAGGCGGAGTTTGCAGTAAGCATGCCACTGCACACCAGCCTAGGCAACAAGAGCAAAACTCTGTCTCAAAAAAAAAAAAAAAATGTATACAGATCATCAGATTTAATCCTTCAAGATGCAGGTTAGTTCAAATTACAGATGAATAATTATCTTTCTAATTAATAAAAGCTCACATTTTCATATTTTTTTGTAGAGAATTGAATTCACATTGTTCAATGTCATCTAGACTAATTCTTAAGTTTATATTTTGAAAATAAGCAGATCCCTTTCAACGTGGGAAGTATAGCACAATTATCTTCCCACAGAGGAAAGAAAATTTTTTTAGGGTCCTCTTTATACTACCATTATCAACAATGTCACCATTTGATTTTTAAAAATTGAGATGTCATTCGTTTTTGAAACAAACCTACTTTCATTTAAGTCATTTGTAGCTGTTAGGAAACAATATTTTCAATAGAAATAGTGTTTCAATGTCACTCTCTTTTTATCAAAGATAAAACAAGGTTCTGTATATATTTTCCTATACTGACTTTATAATCGCAGCACAGTGTTTTCTTTATTTCCTCTCTATCCCAAAACATTATTTATATACCTTTTTTTTCTTTTGAGACAGACTCTAATTTTTTGTTTGTATTTTTAGTAGAGACGGGGTTTCACCATGTTAGCCAGGAGGGTCTCGATCTCCTGACCTCGTGATCCACCCGCCTCGGCCTCCCAAACTGCTAGGATACAGGTGTGAGCCACCACGCCTGGCCGACTAGAGAATATTTATCTGGCTTCATCCTTGAGGTTCCTGAATAGGCTCTGAGTTCAGCAATTTCTTCCCAAATATTTGTAGAGGTCCCCAGGGTGAGTCACATGGGTGCTCTGTATATGATGGAACTACCCTATCATGGTGCTCTGTCTCTGACTGAACTACTTGGGAGGCTGAGGTCGGAGGATTGCTTGAGCTCAGGAGTTGGAGGCTGTAGTGAGCTATGATTATGCCACTGCACTCCAGCCTAGGTGACAGAGCCAGGCTCTGCCTCTAAAAAAAGAAAAAAGAAAATTCCCAAAGGAAGTTGTTCACACTGTAGGATTAGGAATCACTCTCTTACACAAAGAGGAAGATGCTACATGAAGGGCAACTCATGGCCAATACTTTGTTTCATGCATCATATCATCACTTTCCCCTTCAATTTTGCATATTGCCATTGAACCAGGTCTCTTTAGGATGACTTACTTTTTCTTTTTTTTTTTCGAGATAGAGTCTCGCTCTGTCACCCAGGCTAGAGTGCAGTGGCATGATCTTGGCTCACTGCAACCTCCGCCTCCTGGGTTCAAGCGATTCTCCTGCCTCAGCCTCTTAAGTAGCTGGGACCACAGGCGTCCCACCACCACGCCTGCTAATTTTTGTATTTTTAATAGAGACGGGGTTTCACCATATTGGCCAGGCTGGTCTTGAACTCCTGACCTCATGATCCACCTGCCTCAGCCTTCCAAAGTGCTGGGATTACAGGCATGAGCCACCGTGCGCAGCCAGGATTACTTACTTTCTAGGAGGTTCCTTGGTTCTCAGGTAAGGAGTTTCCAAGTGAAACTTGCCTACTAGTCATCTAAACATGACATGTAGGCTTGAGTTCTAAGGTGAACACAGCTCAGGCTCAAGCTGGTATCTCTTTCATGTTATATACACATAACAAATAATAAAACTCTATATGCATATCTTAATATTTTTATTTGCATGTGTGTATATGAATGAAAAATATATAAATGAAAATGATATATATAAATGCAAAAAGTGACAATCAGCTTGTTCTTAAAAGTGGGAAGGGAGATCTACTCATCTTATTTTCACCTAAGCAGAGGAAATATTTAAAGACATTTTCATTTTCAGTTATATTTTTCTGCTATAGTTATTTCCTCTGAGATGAGCTTGAGCTTGTTACATTTTTTCTTTGATTTATCTTCTATTTATCTTCTATTTTTCTTTTCATATTCATTTAGACACCATTTGTCAAATTCATTTCATATCTTTCAGCAATGCAGTTTATGATTCTAAAAATTGCATATATGTATTATGCACAACATTGTGAAATGACTAAATCAAGCTAATTAACAAGTGTTGCTTCACATATTTATCAATTTTGTGATGAGAACACTTAGGATATACTCTTTTAGCAGTTTTCAAGAACACAGTACATTACCATTTACTATGGTCACACCACGTTGTACAATAGATCTCTTAGACTTATTCCTCCCATCTAACTTAAATTTTGTTTCCTTTGACTAATATCCTCCTCCTCCTGAGGCTGGAGTAGGGTGGTTTATCTTTCTTTCTTTCTTTTTTTTTTTTTTTTTGTAATAATGATCGGGATTTTACTGCATTGTCTAGGTAGAGTGCAGTGGCACAATCTCGGCTCACTGCAACCTCTGCTTTCCGGGTTCAAGCAATTCTCCTGCCTCAGCCTCCCGAGTAACTGGAATTACAGGTGTGTGCCACCACGCCTGGCTAACTTTGTATTTTTAGGAGAGACAGGGTTTCACCGAGTTAGCCCGGATGGTCTCGATCTCCTGACCTCCTGATCCACCCGCCTTGGCCTCCCAAAGTACTGGGATTACAGACGTGAGCCACCGGGGCAGGTCAGTTTATCTATCTTGAATGTATTAACTGACTGGTTAAATTCCTGCAATTGCATGCTTGATTTTGCATCCTTGATTCTCAGTACTAATGATCCGGATTATAGATTATTGCCTAGTTATAAACATGTTCAAGTATGCTTTTGAAAACTAAACATTCTTAAAAGCATTCTGTACCCTTTATTTTCCTTAGCATGATTTGTCTTTGACACAAGGAAGAGCTGTTGGTGTTTACTTCCAGTGGAATAGGTTTTAAAAAGAACCTTTTAAATAATTTGACTTGGGTTTTGATATATCAGAGAGTGAGGAAATTTTCACTTGAGACTCATTCAACTCTGATGTCTGTCCACATAGCGGATCACCCCTTCTGTGAACATCCTCCAGCCGCCCCATTTTCTGTGCCCCTATTCTTTCGCCACGGCCCCTAAGGTGATCATAAGCGACTCAGCGTGGGATGCGGGAGGGCAGCAGCATTCAAACTGCTGTCAGGTTATCCCGGAAGCTTCGACCGGGGACCCGCCAAGTGCCCCGCAAGCTGGGATGCGAGTCTGGCGGCTGCTAGGCCAGCAGGAGCGTCGCCATGGCAACGGGGCGGCGCGGACGCCGCCGCCTGTGGGCGGAGAAATGCCAGCGCGGAAGTCTCCGCCCCCAGCCTGGGGCACCGGTGGTCGCAGCCGCCGGGAACGTCGCCATGGCAACCGCACCGCATGCTGCAGGGGTGGAGTAGGGGGCGGGGAAATGCGAGCGCGAAAGTCCCCGCCCCCGGGCTGTTGGGCGGCGGCGACCCAGCGGCCCGCAAGGATTTGAAACCGTTTGGCAGGGGCGGCGGCGGCGTTGGCGGCAGCAGCCGAGCGGAAAGCTTGCGTGTGGTGGTGCCAGGTTCTCATTTTTTTTTCCGAATTTCCTTCCCCCGCCCCTCCCACCGGGTTCTTGAGTGTAATTTTGCGCTGGTGGCTGCCGCCCCGCCCTTGCGGGCCCATTCGGGAAGGGGCGTCGCCCTCAGGCCCTGGGCCCGTTCTCCGGGCCTGGGGGGCGTGCGCCCCGGGAGTCCCGGCGCTGCCCGCTGTGGTGTCCCCGGCAGGCAGAGCGCGATCCAGGCCGGGACGGCTTGGGAAAGTTCTAAGTAAAGTTTGATCAGCCGGTTTGATCGGTCTGACGTGGTCCAGGAGTCTGACCCAAGGGTTTGCGACTGGGAGAGGAATCTGTGTCCTGGATAAGGTAGGAGCGCGGCCTGGGCCTGGGCCTCGGCGGGCTGAGGAAGGGACTGCCAGGAAGGGCACCGCTGGAGTTTTCAATTCCGTCGCAGAAAAGAGTCTCAGAACAATCAGCTGGATTTGCGGGGACAGAACCAGGGCGCTGGTTGGTTTGCAGAAAGTCATAGGCCTCTTGGAGAGGCCCTAGCCCAGCACCGCCGCGTGTAGGATACTACCCTGTGTTTCTGAGTTAATTATTTTTAAGTGTTCAAGAGAACGACATAAGTAAATGTGAACAGCTTTTCTGATCATTGCACGGCTATTTTTATTTGTCTTTAATATTTTAAGATGTCAAAATAAGATAGAAAAGGCACATTAAATTCCATGAGCCTCTCCACAGTGGTCAGGCTGCAGCTTAGTGGAATGCATGGTATTAATAATTTGTGCAGTGTTCAGGCCCAGCTGTCACTGTCCCCTAAGAACCTAGGACAGTGATTTCACCTCACTTAAGCCTCAGCTTCTTCCTCTGTGAAATGACCATGGAAATGGTGCGGAAATTATAGGGCCGGGCCAGAAAATAAACTGAGATTTGTTTGTAAAGCACACACTGAGCTACGGGTAGGGTCAGGGAAGACTCCTGTCAAAACATCCACACGTGTAAGCCAGAGAAAACGTGCACCTGTAATCCTTTTTAATTTGGCGACATTTCCAGTTTTCTTTAATGACCCACAATATACTTAAAATATGATTTGATTGAACAAAATAGATTTTACGCAACTTCCAAGAACGTTTGTTTTGTTTGGCAAGGAGTGTGATATGAATGAAGTGTATTCTTTGCTTGGCAGTTGTGACTCCTTTTTTTCCCAGACCTTTTAATACTCGTGGCTTGGTTATGTTTGCTGACTCTAGGGTAGGTAAGCCCATTTTGTAGCTGTCCAAAAAGAAGTTTAAAAAAAAACAACATGGGTGAGTTTAATAAAAGACATGATCCAAATATAGATTGTAGCTATAAGCAAGAGTCACCCAATTTACTTTTTTACCTTTGAAATTATTTATTTTTTTGACACAGTCTTGCTCTGTGGCCCAGGCTGGAGTGCAGTGATGCGATCTCAGCTCACTGCAACGTCCGTCACCTGGGTTACCTTTGAAATAATTTATATAACTAATAGGCACACTATAATTACTGTAAGCCTAAGCCAAAGATGTTACTTTACCTATTTTTCAATTCTAGTAATTTAAATTTTCGATTCTGATAAATGGTATGAAACTTTTGATAAGTTGGAACTGAGATACAATTTGTCAATATGATGTAATTTGTTTTAAAATTATTTATTTTTCATTTTCAATTTTTTTTTTTTTTTTTGAGACGGAGCTTTGCTCTTGTCACCCAGGCTGGAGTGCAGTGGTGTGATTTCAGCTCACTACAACCTTTGCCTCCCAGGTTCAAGCGATTCTCCTGCCTCAGCCTCCTGAGTAGCTGGGATTACAGGTGCCTGCCACCATGCCTGGCTAATTTTTGTATTTTTAATTGGCTAGGCTTGTCTCGAACTCCCGACCTCAGGTGACCCTCCCGCCTCGGCCTCCCAGAGTGCTGGGATTACAGGTGTGAGCCACTGCACCCGGCCCATTTTCAGTTTTTTTGAGACAGGGTCTCACTTTATTGCTCAGGCTGGAGTGCAGTGGCGTGATCTTGGCTCATTGCAGCCTTGACCTCTTGGGCTCAAGTGATCCTCCCACCTCAGCCTCCCAAGTAGCTGGGACTACAGATGCATGCCACCATGCCTGGCTAATTTTTGTATTTTTTGTAGCGACAGGGTCTCACTATGTTGCTCAGGCTAGTCTTGAACTCCTGGGCTCAAATGATCCACTCACCTTGGCCTCCCAAAGTGTTTGGATTACAGGCGTGAGCCACCACACCTGGCCAATAAGATGTAATTTGTGTAGCAATAAATCCTTGAAGGTTTGAAATGTTAGTTTTTTTGTTTCTTTTTCTGTTTCTTTATTTTTTTGGAGAAAAATTAAGGGATAAGAAGAAGCAGATTTTTAGTTTTTACCAAATGTTACTTTGATTCTTGTTTTTTTTTGAAATGTATACTTCAATATTGCATGTCAATATAGCAATTCCAATTGCCTTTCTACTTTTCAAATTTTTTTTTTTTTTTTTTTTTTGAGACAGAGTTTTGCTGTGTCACACAGGTTGGAGTGCAGTGGCACCATCTCGGCTCACTGCAAACTCCACCTCCCGGGTTCAAGCGATTCTCCTGCCTCAGCCTCCCTAGTAGCTGGGAATACAGGCGTGTGTCACTTTGCCCAACTAATTTTTTTGGTATTTTTAGTAGAGACGGGGTTTCACCATGTTGGCCAGGCTGGTCTTGAACTCCTGACCTCAAGTTATCCGCCTGCCTCAGCTTCCCAAAGTGCTGGGATTACAGGCGTGAGCCACCGTGCCCGGCCTTCAAAATACTTTTTAATTAGTTGGAGATATTGCTCACTTATATGTAAATTGTCAGTATAATGGATCTGAGAGCTAGAGGTTTCAGAATGTTAATCTGAGCTTTGTGCTTGATTTCATGATTTTGAGTTAGTCATTTAATGGTTGAATTTTAATTTCCTCTAATGTTAAACACTACCATTTCCTGCCCATGTCAAAGGATTTATTGAGAATTAGTGATTATGAGGAATCTTTTTTATTTAGCTTTAGCTATAGATGTTCTCAGGCAAATGTTTGAGTACATGGGCAGTATATAGTCTTTAGGCCCCGGAGTACATCTAGGCCAGAGCTGTGCTTTAAAACTCTGGGTTTATGAGTTTCCATTGGTTTTGTTCATCCATTTGAATTGTTGCTTTTCAACATTATGATCTCACATCCAGCACTGGTATCATAGCCTTCTGTTATCAAGTGCATAACTGATGGAATATATTGTATACATGTAAAACAAAACCAACCGACCAAACAAAAAATGATGAGTACCAGGTAATAAGCTAGGTACTTACTAAGATGTGTAAATCATGGTCCCTGCCTTCTAGGAGCTTCTCACAGATAATGGAAGATGTATGCATAATAATACACAGATGTGTAAAAAAACATGCTGTACACAGATGTGAACAGTTTACACTGAGAACAGAGCAACAGCCAGTCTAGGGCAAGGGAGGGGGGGCCAGCTTCACTCAGGTGACATTTGAGCTGCATTTACCTGACTCCAGGTGGAGGGAATAGCCTATGAAATTGCAAAGGGGGTGGGATCAGATAAGTCCTCGCAGGGTTTGACCATAGTGAGGAGTTCATTGTGGCAAGAGGGAAGTGGGCATTGGTGGGTTGGTGTAGTTAGGCAAAGAGTGTGTGTGTGTGTGTGTGTGTGTGTGTGTGTTTGTGTGTGTGGTGTGAGAGACAGGCCTAAATGCAAAGGTACTTGTATGCCTAACTTTGGGTTTGGATAGTATTCTGTTTTAGGCAGTCACGAGAGATTTTTAAACAGGAAGTGATAGGCTTAGCTTTGTCATTAGGAAACTCATTCTGGAGCAGGTGAAGAAAACGGACTCAAGTAGAGAAAACTGACAGTAGGGAGACAGATGATGAGGCTGCCGCAGTAGTTCAAGTAAGTGGTGGGCAGGCCTTTATCTGAGATTGTGGCAGTGAGAATAGAGAAGCAGGCAGATTTTGAGATATTTCTCAGCTGCTATCAGAGGGGAAGGAGTCAGTGGAGATGGAAAATTTTACATAGCGGATAGGCAATTGATAGAGGACAGATAGAGGGAGAGTTATTGTGTCTGATACAGGAGCAGAGGTGGAAGAGTGTTTTCTCTGAGAGGTAAGTTGAGAGATGGGAGGAACGACATCTTGGGGTGGTACCACCTGGCTATTATTTTTTCCATGAAGCAAAATGTATGATTTTTAAATTGAGAGGAGAGGCTGGAGTTATTCAAGGGGCTGTAAGATATTTGGGAAAAGTTTTAAAGCTGCTTCGTGGAGTAGGAAATAGCGAGACTCCTGAGGGTTCAGGTAATGTTGGAAGCTGTCTGACTACAAGGCAGTGCCATTTTTTTCCAGCAACCCTGTAGAGCATGAAGGAGGGCATCAAGGGATTGCGGCCTTGCCAAGTAGAAAGGAAAGATCTAGTGGAATAAGAAGAGAGCATTTAAGAGGACAAGAGGCGGCCGGGCATGGTGGCTCATGCCTGTAATCCCAGCACTTTAGGAGGCCGAGGCAGGCGGATCACGAGGTCAGGAGATCAAGACTAGCCTGGCTAACACAGTGAAACCCCGTCTCTACTAAAAATACGAAAAATTATCTGGGCGTGGTGGTGGGTGCCTGTAGTCCCAGCTACTCGGGAGGCTGAGGCAGGAGAATTCCTTGAACCTGGGAGGCGGAGGTTGCAGTGAGCCGAGATCATGCCACTGCATTGCAGCCTGGGTGACAGAGTGAGATTCCGTCTCAAAAAAACAAACAAACAAACAAACAAACAAAAAAACGAAAAGAAAAGAAAAAAGAGGACAAGAGGTTAGTTTCAGACGGATTTCTTTGCAAGATGACAGAGATGAGAAAGGGGAGTACGTGGTAGTCAGATGGTTGGAGCGTTGAGCCTCATGAGGGATTTTGGGGCTGAGGGAGGAAGAGCAGTAGTTGGGAAGTGGCAAGATGGATCTTGGTAAGTGTTTTCCTTCCACTGCGTGGTTGAGTGGAGAAAGTGAAAGACTACAGAGGATGCATGAGAGAGCAGGTGGGGAGAGAGAGAGAGAGAGAATGAGAGAGATTATGAGAGACCTTGGCTTACCTCTAATGACTGAGGAAAGTAAAGTCAGCAAGTAAAAGCTAGGATTTACTTACAGAGACGGGGTAGAGAGAACTTTCTATGAAGAGGTTGTTGATGATGAAATGGTGGAAACCATATGATAATGTGATAAATATTAGAAGCTGGTTTAGCAGATAGAGGGCAGTTTGTGGAGCAAGATAGCTTATGAGGCAGAACAAAGCTTTTCACCAAATATAGAATTTGTAAATGGAATAAATGAAAAATTGGCACCATTCATAATGTAAAGGTAGCGCACATCCCTATCAGGACATTTCACAATTTAAAGGAACATGTAGAGTATGGATGTATTTTTAACTTAACAAATTTTGTCAAAACCTACACTTTTGATTTTTGGGATTCACCCCCTTTGTATTCAGTGTTTTTCCTGTTAATTAGAAGTATGATGACCAATATTTTATAGTTTTTAAAGAGGATTAAAAAATTTATATTTGGTGGAGGGTGCAGTGGCTCATGCCTGTAATCCCAGCACTTTGGGAGGCTGAGGTGGGTGGATCATGAGGTCAGGAGTTCGAGACCAGCCTGACCAACATGGTGAAACTCTGTCTCTACTAAAAATAGAAAAATTAGCCAGGCATGGTGGTGTGTGCCTGTAATCCCAGCTACTCAGGAGGCTGAGGCAGGAGAATCGCTTGAACCCAGGAGGCGGGGTTTGCAGTGAGCCATGATTGTGCCATTGCACTCTGTAGCCTGGGCAACAGAGCAAGACTCCGTCTGAAAAAAATTTTTTTTAAATTTATATACAGCAAATGCACTTTTTTTGGCATGTAGTTCTATCAGTTTTTACACACTGTAGGTTCTCATAACTTCCTACATAGACAGTGTACAGAACAATTCCAACATGCCAAATCGTTTCTTTGTGCCATCCCTTTGTGTTGAGACTCTGCCGCCACTGCTAACCCCATGAGCTGCTGATCCGTTCTTTATGTTTATATTGTTTGCCTTTTCTAGAATGTCACACAAATGGAATTAGGCAGTATGCAGCCTTTTGAGAAGGGCTTCTTTCACTTAGCATAAGGATTTGAAGTTTCCATGTTGTGTGTGTATCAGTAGTTCATTCCTTTCTGTTGCTGAGTACTATGTTATTGTGTGGATATGCCACAGTTTATCTAGTCCCCAGTTGAGGGACATTTGGGCTGTTTTCAGTTGTTTGGTGGTTATTTAAAAAAAAACACATTTGGATTTTTGTGTGTATATAGATTTTTCTTTTCACTTAGCTAAATACCTGGGAGTGGGATTTCTGGGTCATAGGCTGAGTGTGTGTTTATTTTTGTAAGAAACTGCCAAACTGTTTTCCAGAGTGCCTGTACTATTTTGTATTTCTACCAGCAATGCATGAGAGTTCCTGTTGTTGTACATCCTCACTAGCACTTGGTATTGTTTGCATTTTTAATGTTAGTGGTATCTCAGTATAGTTTTAATTTGCATTTCTGTAATGATATTGAGCATCTTATCATGTACTTACTTGCCATCTGTATTTCTTCTTTGGTAAAGGGACTAATTTTTTTTGCTGATTATCGGGGTAGTTTGTTTTCTGATTGTTGAGTTTTGAGAGTTCCTTATGTATTCTCAATACAAGTCTCATATGAGATGTATGATTTGCAAATATTTCGTTCTGGTCTGTGGCTTATCTTCTCAATTCCTTAACAGAGTCCTTTACAGGACACTTTTTTTTTTTTGTGAAGTTCAATATATCAGCTTTCTTTTTTATTTTTGAGATAGGGTCTTGCTCTATCTAGCACCGAGGCTAGAGTTTAGTGGTGCGATCATGGCCCACTGCAGCCTTGACCTCTCACACTTTCAAGCAATCCTCCCACCTCAGCATCCGAAGTAGCTGGGACTACAGGTACGTACCACTACACCTGGCTAATTTTTAATTTTTTTTTGTTTTGTAGAGATGGGGTCTCACCAAATTACCCAGGCTGGTCTTTAACTCCTGGGTTCAAGCATTCCTCCTGCCTGGGCCTCCCAAAGTTCTGGGATTACAGGCATGAGCTATCGTGCCTAGTCAGTTTTTCCTTTAGTGGGTAGTGCTTTTAATGTTGTATATGAGAAATCTTAGCCTTACTCAAGTTTGCAAAGATTTCCTCCCATGCTTTCTTCTAAGAGTTGTATAGTTTTACATTTTTACACTTAGGTCTGTGATGCATATTGAGTTAATTTTTATATACAGGATGAAGTTTAGGTTGAGGTTCAATTCGTTGTTTTTTTTTTTTTTTTGTATATGGATATCCAGTTGTTATGACATCATTTGTTGTAATAACTGTCATTTCTTCATGGATCACACCTTTGTTGAAAATCAGTTGTTCATGTTTGTTTTGGTCTGTTTCTGGACTTTCTAATCTTTTCCATTGATCTATCTTTTCACCAATACCAATTGTCTTGACTACTGTGGCTTTGGAGTACATCTTAAAATCTGATAATGTGAGTTCTCCAACTTTGTACTTTTTCAAAATTGTTTGGGCTCTTTAGTTCCTTTACCTTTTCATGTAAATTTTAGAGTTAAGCTTATCTCTACAAATAATACAGCTGGGTTTTGATTGGAATTGCACTAAATCTACAGGTCAATTTGGGGAGAACTGATATTTAACTCTTACGAGTTTTTTTTTTAAATGTCTCTCATCAGAGTTTTGTAGTTTTCAGCATACAAATCCTTAATATTTTGATTTAAAATCTTTTACAGATTGGATTATGGAAGTGGGAAGTGAAGAAGAAAAATGGGAGAAGCTGGATGCAGAATTTGATCACTTTGTGGTTGATATGAAGCCCTTTGTTCTAAAATTACCTCATAGGACAGGTAAGATTATGTTTGAAAATTAGATTCTTAAGATTAAGTTTTTTCTTTATATTATTTAGTCAAACCAATGAACTATCAACATGGAAGAAAAACTGATTTTCTCTAGTAACAATTTTTGCCATTGACATAGGACTGTTTACACTGAGTTGTTCAAGGGTAGATAGACATTCAGTGATAATGTCTTGCCAAACTGTGGACAGATCTTATTGTGATGCCTCGTCTCACATGTCATGAGCTTACAGCACATGGATCTCTAAAGTTAGCTACAACCTTTTTTCTTGCATCTTTTTCTTTTCTCTGTGGAAATTTTTCTTGCAAAGTTTTCTTCTTTCTATGGAAAGGGCCAGAGACAGGAGGAGCCTACTGTTCTCCTGTTCTCTGGCCCTTTTGTCTATCAAAGCAGAAAATAATCTATTGGTCTTTTATGCTTATTTGTTGGCATAACAAAATCCAGTGTGAATAAAGTTTTGTTGCTATCTTGTCTCCAATTCCTGGCCTGTTATTTCTAATTATGGAATGAAAGTCTTTTTCTCAAGTTGGAGAATTTTCATGTAACTTAAGGCACTAGAGAGCAATTGGAGAGAATTTTGGGGACTGGGAAGATTCTCTAAGCCATAGTAGGTGTAAGATTGTCTGTAAAGGTAAATGTGACTTGGTAGCTTTTGAGTGGTAGGTTTGAAGTGGGACCAGGAAACTATGGCTTTTACTTTTTCCAAGTTGCCTGTTTCCCTGACGTGTCTGAGTGGACTCTATATTCAGTGAGGAACTGACTCAGTATTAAATATAGCAATCCCCCCTAATCTTGAGGAATACATTCCAAGACCCCCAGAGGCTGCCTGAAACAGCTGATAGTACTAAAACCTATATGCGCTCTGTCTTTTCCTTTACATACACACTGATGATTAAATTTAGTTTATCAGTTAGGTACAGTATGAGATTGACAACAATAGCTAATAATAAAATAGAACAATTATAACAATATAATGTAATAAAAATTGTGTGAAAGTAATTTCCCTCTTTCTAAGTATCTTATTGTATTGTACTCACCTATTTTTGGACTGCATTCGAGTGTGGGTAACTGAAACAGAGGAAAGCAAAACCATGGATAAGTGGAGAGACTGTTGCCTTTATTCCAGGGAGCTGTGTTAGGAGAAGGGAGTATGATATATAAATTATGCATTCTGTGTTCACCTATTGTTCTAGGGCCTTCAACCTTTCCTAGTCCTGGGTAAGTTGCCATGGTCTTCCCTTGAAGACCTCCTCCTCTGCCTTCTGCTCTTGACCTTGTCGGGCTTTAACCTCTTCTTTCTTCCTCTGATATTTTTCAAAGGAATGTTTCATGTCCCATGACTCAAGTTCATGATTATTTGAATGATATCTAATGATATTTTTATATTGCATCCTCTTCTAATATTCACTACCTTTTTTTCTTTTTGTCTTAGATTTGCTGATTAGGAAACATTTGTATTAAAATTTCTCATTGTAAATGTATTTCAAATCAAACCATCCTCATATTTTATCTTTTTTAAAAAAAAGATTTTAGGGGCCAAGCACGGTAGCTCACGTCTGTAATCCTAGTACTTTGGGAGGCTGAGGCGGGTGGATCATGAGGTCAGGAGATCAAGACCATCCTGGCTAACATGGTGAAACCCCGTCTCTACTAAAAATACACACACACACACACAAAAATTAGATGGGCGTGTTGGCGGGCGCCTGCAGTCCCAGCTACTTGGGAGGCTGAGGCAGGAGAATGGCGTGAACTCGGGAGGCAGAGCTTGCAGTGAGCCGAGATCGCACCACTGCACTCCAGCCTGGGTGACAGAGCAAGACTCCATCTCAAAAGAAAAAAAAATTAGGTACATAGAATTCATTAATTGTAATCTTTGATTCCTTGACACATTGTCAATATTGGTACATCCATGGCTTTCTTTTATTTAATTAGTTTATGATAAGCAATCCGAAACTCACATCTTAAACAAGAACTAGAAATTCATAATAAATTACATCTTATTGCTAAATTCAACTTGTGATAATGGGTTTTCCCATTATTTTACATAGAGGAATGAATTCTTTCATTGACCAAATTGTACTAAATTCTGGACATTAGAATATTATATAGATTGCAGTTTGCTATGGGATGTGGAAAGTATGTAGATTGAAAAACTATTTACTTAAGTTTATCAGTTTCACTTTTGTATTTTCTTCTTGTTCAAAGTGTTCCCAATATTTCATGAAGTTTGTTTCATGATTATATAATTTTCACAGCAAAAAATACAAAAAATTTTAAAGGCATAAGTTTCCAACCTGAAATGATGTTTGCAACATAGTCAATCCGGTCTTAGTGATTTTTGTAGGTAAAACAATAAATGAATATGACCTTTGTAAACTAAAAGATTAGAGCAGATTTATGATTTGCATTAGATATATAATCCTCAAATTGACTTAGACTGATAAAAAATTAATACCAGAATAGTTTTCATGAGACCTAAAACAATCCTGTGTCATGGCAAGATAATATAGACCATTGTATGTGGGTTAAACTGTGCTGTGATTTTTAGGTAGATTTTGAAAAGAATAATTATTTCACAAAATGACATGTAAATAGTGCTCAATTATTTTTAAAGATGTTAAAACCCTCAATCAGTCAGCTACAAATCCCTGGGTATTATTGGATTTCATAAAACATTCAAGATTTAATTTTAGAATAAGTTGAAAATGCTTAGATAAATCAGAGATTGCATTTTATCTCTTTCAAGGTTTACATAATTAAAATTATGGAAAGATTTTTTCAATACATCTAAAATTATTTTAGAGATGCAAAATTATAACAAAATTTTATCACAGAAATTTATTTATAAAACGTCTCCCAGCAAAGAAAAGCCCTGGACTTGATGGCTTCACTGATGAATTTTACTAAACATTTAAAGAATAATACCAATCTTACTCAAACTATTCAAAAAAAATAGGGGAGGGAGGAATATTTTCAAAGTCATTCTGTGAGGCCAGTATTACCCTGATACCAAAACCAGACAAAGATACATCAAAAAAAAGAAAACTACAGGCCAGTATCCCTGATGAACATTAATGCAAAAATCCTCAGCAAAATACTTGCAAACAGAATTCAACAATATATTAAAAAGATCATTCATCATGACCAACTAGGATTTATTCCAGGGATGCAAGGATGGTTCAACATATGCAAATCAATCCATGTGATAAATCATAACACAATGGTGGACAAAAACTGTATGATCATTTCAATTAATGCTGGAAAAGCATTTGATAAAATTCAACATCCCTTCGTGATAAAACCCCTAAAAAAACTGGGTATCGAAGTAACATTCCTCAACATAATAAAATTCATATATGACAGACCCATAGCTAGTATTGTACTGGATAGGGAAAAACTGAAAGCCTTTCCTTTAAGATCTGGAGTACAACAAGGTTGCTCACTTTCACCACTGTTATTCAACATAGTATTGGAAGTCCTAGCTAGAGCAGTCAGGCAAGAGAAAGAAATAAAGGGCATCGAAATTGGAAAGGAAGAAGTCAAATTATGCTTGTTTAAAGATGCTATGATCTTATATTGGAAGTACCTAAAGACTCCCCCAAAAAACTATTAAAACAGATAAACAAATTCAGTAAAGATGCAGGGTGCAAAATCGACATACAAAAATCAGTAACATGTCTATATGCCAACAGCAAACAATCTGAAAAAGAAATCAAGAAAGTAATCTCATTTCCAGTTGCTACAAATAAAATAAAATATCTAGGAATTAACCAAAGAAGTGAAAGATCTCTATAATGAAAACTATAAAACATTAATGAAAGAAATTGAAGAGGACGCAAAAAAATAGAAAGATACTCTATGTTCATGGATTGAAATAATCAATATTGTTAAAATGTCCATCCTACCCAAACCAATCTGCAGATTCGGTGCAATCCCTATCAAAATACCAATGACATTCTTCACAGAAATAGAAAAAAACAACCTTAAAATTTATGTAGAACCACAAAAGACCCAGAATAGCCAAAGTTATCCTGAGCAAAAATAATAAAACTGGAGGAATTACATTACCTGACTTCAAATTATACTACAGAGCAATTGTAACCAAACTGTCATGGTACTGGCATAAAAACAATCACATGGACCTATGGAACAGAATTAAAAACCCAGATACAAATCTATACATTTACAGTAATTTCATTTTTGACAAAGGTGTGAAGGACTTATACTGGAGAAAGGACAGTCTCTTCAGTAAATGGTGCCATTTACTTAAGTTTATCAGTTTCACTTTTGTATTTTCTTGTAAAAAGTAATCCCAATATTTCATGAGTTTGTTTTGTGATTACATAATTTTCACAGCAAAAATGCAAACATTTTTAAAGGCATTCTTCTGTATATGGATATCAAGTTTTCAATATCCCTATACAGAAGAATGAAACTAGACCCCTATCTCCCACCATATACAAAAATAAAAATGGATTAAAGACTGAAATCTAAGACCTCAAACAAGAAAACTACTAAAATAAAACATTGGGGAAAATCTCCAGGGTATTGGTCAGGGCAAAGATTTCTTGAGTAATACTTCAAAAGCACAGGCAACCAAAGCGACAATGGACAAATGGGATCTCATCAAGTTAAAAAGCTTCTGCAAAGGAAACAATCAACAAAGTGAAGAGACAATCCAGAGAATGAGAGAAAATCTTTTCAAACTATTCATCTGACAAGGGAATAACCAGAATATATAAGGAGCTCAAACAACTCTATACAAAAAAATCAAATAATCTGATTTAAAAATGGGCAAAAGATCTAAATAGACATTTCTCAATAGAAGACATACAAATGGTAAACAGGCATGTGACAAGATGTTCAACGTCACTGATCATCAGAGCAACACAGATAAAAACTACAGTGAGATATTATTTCACCCCAGTTAAAATGGCTTTTATCCAAAGACAGGCAATAACAAACACTGGCAAGGATGTGGAGAAAAGGGAACTCTCCTACACTTTTGGTGTTAAAGCAAATTAGTGGAGTGACTATGGAGAAGAGTTTGAGATTCCTCAGAAAAACTAGAAAATAGAGCTACCATGTGATCCAGCAATCCCACTGCTAGTTATATACCCAAAAGAAAGGAAATCAGTGTATCCAAGAGATATCTACACTCCCATGTTTGTGGCAGCACTGTTCACAATAGCCAAGATTTGGAAGCAACCTAAGTGTCCATCAACAGACAAATGGATAAAGAAAATGTGATACATGTACACAATGGAGTACTCAGCCATAAAAAAGAATGAGACCCTGTCATTTGCAACAACATGGCTGGAACTGGGGGACATTATGTTAAGTGAAATAAGCTGGGCACAGAAAGACAATCTTCACATATTCTCCTAATTTTTGGGAGCTAAAAATTAAAACAATTCAACTCATGGAGATAGAAGGACGGTTTGCAGAGGGTGGGAAGGATGGGTGGGGAGGAAGTGGGGATGGTCAATGGGTACAAAAACATAGAATACAACCTAGTATTTGACAGCACAACAGAGTCACTACAGTCAATAATAATTTAATGGCATATTTAAAAATAACTAAGAGTATAATTGGATTGTTTGTAATACAAAGGATAAATGCTTGAAGTGATGGATAGATACCCCATTTATCCTGATGTGACTATTATACATTACGTGCCTGTATAAAAATATCTCATGTACTGCCTAAATATATATATCTACTGTGTACTCACAATAATTAAAAATTAAAAATTAAAGTTATTTAATGATAATCTAGAGATTTTATTTTTGAGAAAATATTTCTTTGCGTTTGTCTTTCTCATTTACCAATTACCTAATAAAGTTAAATTGTAGACCAGGAGTTAGCAGACAATGGCCCATGGGCCAACTCCTGCCCACAGTCTTTTTTTGTCAGGTTTTATTGGAACATAGTCATGCCATTTGTTTACTTACAGTCTCTGAGTGCTTTCATGCTACAGTGGCAGAGTAGTTGTGCCAGAGATCATATGGCCTGTGAAGCCTAAAGTATATACTCTCTGGCCTTTAACAGAAAAGGTTTGTTGGTCCTTCTTTTAGACTAAAGCAGGTGCTATTATAGGTCTTTGTAATCGAATGTTTCATTTTATAAAAAATCAAGTTTCTAATAGTTCTTCTGTATTTATAGAACGGCAGAGGTGTGCTCTTTGGATTAGAAAGCTGTGCGAACCTTCAGGAACAGGTGCAGGAATAATGGGGAGGAAGAATCGGAACCTGTATGCAAAATTATTATTGCATATGCTTAAACGAGGTGTGCTTGAAGGCCCTTTTACACACCGACCTGAACCCGGGACACTAAAAATTCTACCTTCATACATGGTAAGTATCAATGAACAAAAGATATATATTAGTTTCATTTAAAAAAAAGCATCAAGTTATCATCCCTTTGGGGAATGGTAATACTATTAGATTGTATGTGCTAGATAATATATTAAAATTGTTTTTTTCTTCATGATTCAATTTTTTCCACCTTTAATAAAATACATGTATTGCTTATAAGGGGAGTATCCTTATTGATTTAGTTATGCCTCAGTATTCAACAATATTTCTAAAAAACTGAAAATGAAATTTTTTATATTGAGCTTTACTTTTTGCTAATTTTCACTGGATTATAATGGTAATTTTTATGTAATTCAGCAAATTCTAGTTTTTAAACTCTTTCATATATATTTAAACGTTCATGAGAGATTGGAGTGCATGATTTGTAAAAGTTCCTTTTTACTCTAATAAAATGACAGTAATAAATTGGAGTTTAAAAGTCATTTTCTGTACTTAAATTAATTTCATTGTCAAAATCAGCTTTATTGCAAAGGCAGTTATTATGCTTGGTGGATAAATTGTCACTGTCCTGGTCCTTGTAACCATAAAATATAACTTGGTTTGTGTGGTATTTGAGTGCCTGTACTTAAGAAGGAGTACTAGGTATTGGTAGCTTTGGTAGTTGCTGTTAGGATAGATATGTATTTTTTTAATGAGCTGCAGAATTCCTGTGTGATGTATTTTAAAACTTTTTATATTTTATCAGTTTACTTAAAGCACAACTTAGTCAAGTTGCACGCTGAGCATTAGAGAATAATTCCTGTTTTCCGTGGCACAATGCCAAAAGTTTTAATGACTGTGTCATTTAAAAAGAAATTTCTGTGCATGTCCCATATGGAGTGGAGGATCTTGTGTCATCCTCCCTAAAGAACAGTGCCTTGAGGATTTTGTCTGTAGGATTGGGAGAATTGTTGCAGAGATGTGCAGTCAATGCAGAGTTTTCTTTAGAAACGTGTAAAGGTAGAACATTTTATGAAGCACATCTAGATTTGAAGATACGAGTATATTGTATCATGTTTTCCCATTCACACAATTTCATAGAATCAAAGGGAAGGACTTTATTTAACAAATAATAATAATGTGAAAGTTTAGAGAACTCTCTTGGGTTTCCCAGCTAGTTAGTAGTGTGGCCAGAACTAAATCCCAGGTTTTTCACTCTGCTGTTCCTACCTTATCAAGGGATTCCTAATTTTAATTCCTGGGTTGCATTGTTTGTGTTTCTCGTCCCACTGATTTCTTTTTGTGTGTGTGTAAAGTAGTTAGTGATTACAGAAAGAGATAGGATAGCATATAATTAAAAAAAAACTTTGTATTTAACTTTTCGTCTTTAATATTCCTTTTGTAATATAAACATTACTATCAGATTTATCTGTTATGTACTTCTGTTTATTGTATTTCTTAGGCAGTAGAGTGCAACTAAAATGTAAATATGTTATCACTTAATGTATTTTAATATCTCATAATTCAATGTACATTTAATTTTTTAAATGTTTGAATGTAATTGAATTTGAGTATTTGAAAGGCTGTTATCAAACTTGAAACTTGGTGGAAATTTTAGTGGTTTTATTATAGTACATTTTGAAAGAATAATTTTTCTAACTTTTAAAAATCAGTCCATCTATTTTGATGAACCAAATCCAGCACGAGCAAAAGGTTCAAGCCCAGAGGGATTACCAGCCTGGGTACTGGGTGAGCCAGAGACAAGTGAACACAAATTAAATGAATCATGGAAACTCTCTTCTGGAGAAGATGACACTTTGGTGCAGTCGCCAACTGATGTCTACAGGTATGCTAAGAGAATGGGATTTTGAATGTGTTTCATCATTTAGTCTGTCTTTGGAACTGATTTATACATTCTGTTTTTCCTTTTTTTTTAAATGGTAAGTAGTTTTACTTTTCCCTTAACTGCACATTCAAGATTATTTTATATTTTTAGCCATTTAATAGATACCTGTTAACTTCATATATATTTTTGATTGCTTGACAAGTGGTCCCTGAGCATCTTTAAATGACACAATTATGTATTTTCCTTTATGACAAGCATACATTAAAAGCATTATCAATAACTTGAACAAAATATAAAATCCTGCAAATCCACCTTGAACAATATTTGTTTTCACTTAATGATATAATGAATGTAAGCATAAACCCCATTAGACAGTGCTTTCTTACTAGAGTATTAAATAGGTTTTTTTTAGTGCAAATAAAAATAAATTTCTGAGTTTTTGAAATGTACAAAAAGGCCATTATTGTGGTAGCATAATTTTTGGCTTTAGGGAAGGGATAGATGTAAATTTGGACTTTTATCAAATTTTTACTTTTCCGTTTGGCCTTATTCCTTGAAATGTTAAAATACAGGACAGTGTCAATTACCATGTACCATACTTTGTAGTTCAATCCTCACCATTCTCTTGGTAATTTTAATTTTAGAAATCTGTTTCTGTTAACAGTATAATCTTTCTTGTCCACTATAATTTTTTTGGTTTGTTCCTTAAACAGATATAGAAATATCATTAGTAATTTGAAATGTCTCCACAGTTGATGTAGTCTGTTTATATGTGTTTTTCAGACCTGAGATATTATGGTCGAAAAATATAAACAGGCTGGGCATGGTGGCTCACGCCTGTAATCCCAGCAATTTGGGAGGCCGAGGTGGGTAGATCACGAGGTCAGGAGATGGAGACCATCCTGGCTAACATGGTGAAACCCCATCTCTACTAAAAATACAAAAAATTAGCCAGGCGTGGTGGCGGGTGCCTGTAGTCCCAGCTACTCAGGAGGCTGAGGCAGGAGAATGGCATGAACCTGGGAGGTGGAGCTTGCAGTGAGCCGAGATCGCGCCACTGCACTCCAACCTGGGCAATAGAGCAAGACTCTTGTCTCAAAAAAAAAAAAAAAAGATAAAAGTGAGAGATCCAGTCCATATGAAATTATTTAAGTAGAAAGGAGAAACAGAATGGGGAGGCAAAAAGGAAGAGGTGAAATAGTTAAGGGCATGTTCAGAAGAGTAAAAAGAAACGAATAGATAAGTCTGTAGGAAGTGTGGTTTTAAAATACTTATTTTTACATTCATAGGAGAATTACAATTAGAAGAGGTGTAATTGTAGAATTTTTGTAGCCTTTGAAGCAATCTTTTTATATGGAGGTATAAAGAGATTGTGGTCTGTATACAAAGAAAAATACGATTCTTAGTTTAGCTGCAAAATACATCAGTTGTTTCCCAAAATATCTGCTAAGAGTCCAGCTAAATTCTGGGTTCCTTTCTAGATGTAATGAATGTGGAGTTTACAGTATAAAAGTGAACAAAAATAGTTTCATGTATCTTAGAGCTTAGAGCATAGTTTGAAAATGTGTGATCTTCCTGAACTGAATGAATCGTGTGGGTAGATTTGTTTTGTTGGACTTAAACAATGTCTTTAACAATTTTAAATGAGTTGTCAAAATTAACATTTGGGGAATTTCATATAAAAGCCCAACTTTCTGGCTTCTCTTTAAAACTGGACACCTAGAATTTTTTCCAGGACACAGCCATAGGTTGGAGCTAAGTAGTTCTTGGTTAACCCCCTTAGCGTATGCCTTCACGATTTTCTTCTAATTCCTGACACCAAATTTGATGTCTATTGCATCTGTTATTGAGCTTGAGTTTTTCCCCCTTTTAAGTAGGGTTAAGAGGAAAATGAAGTATTTGTTTTTCTATTTTTATGTTCTAGCAAGTGAAAGAAGAAAGGTAGAAAAGAGGGATCATGTGATTTAAGAAGGGAAGAGGATTGGGCACAGCCTGTGCGTCTGTGGTTCTAGCTATTCAAGAGGTGGAAGCAGGAGGTTAGCTTGGGCCCAGGAGTGTGAGGTCAGCCTGAGGAATAGAGTGAGACCTCATCTGTGAACAAAAAACAGAAGGGGAGAGACAGACACTACGTCTTTGTAGAAGTGAAGGATATCCTTATATCTGGCAGTATGATAACTCATCTGTTAAGCCCTCCAGACTTTTGATTTATAACCATTGTTAGATGAGTGGGGGAGAGAGATAAGCACATGGATAGTTTCAATGAAGTGGCTATGCGCAGTCATGGAAGTATTTGCAAGGATTCAGGTGTGTATAAGAGAAGGGTTAAGGATAGGAAATAGACTTGAGATTTCTAGGGAGTCCGGGTGAATAGATTTTTTTCTTCTTTGGAATACAGGATAAAGTTTAAGAAGATACAATGAGACTATCCTTCAACTATTACTCACTGACTTTTTTGAGAAATGAAACCGTAGTAAAATCCCCACAATTGTAAAAAATAACTTAATTCTCTTTGTTGGTCACTTATTATTAAATGGCGTTTTAATGCAAGAGGATTGCTAGAGTATGAGGCATTCGTTGTCAGTTATATAATAAGTAATGGGAGAAACAGGCACTCTTGTGATCCTGGTGAGTCCTACCCATCCTTCAGAGATCGCAACGTGAAAGAAGCCTTATCTGATACCCCAGGGCAGTTTAGGCAACCCTGCTATTTACTCCTTTAGTACTCTGTGTTTCTTTGCTGCCTTCATCCCATGCGTAGAGGCTTACTATCTGTCCTGTGTGCTAGATTGTAAATTTCATGAGGTAGGAACTTGTGTTTTTGCTGTTTGCTGTATTTGCTATATTTCCAGCCCCTAGCACTGGGCAGGAACGTGTTAGGAATTCTGTAAGTATCTATATTCAAGAGTGAATACATGCATGAATGAGTAGATTGTGTTAGACACTGCCACATATTTAATCTGTACAAAATCTCTTTGAAACGGGTATATTGTGACAGAGGAAATTGCCTAAAAGGATTTTTTTTTCTTTTTAACATTTCAGAAAACGTTGAGGGAAGCATAAATTTTAGAAAACATGGAGGGAAGCTTGGATGTAGTTTATAGCAATTCCCTTCACACACTGTGAGGAATATGACAATGAAGGAACTGGAAAGGACATGCTTAAAATATCTTCTGTCAAATGTCAGAATCACTAAGGTCAGTTAGGGCTGCCAAAACAAAATATCTCAGGGTATCTTATGTTTCTTTTAATTTAATAGTTTTAACTTGATTATTTTTACAATTTTAATTTGATTTACATTAGTTAACAGATATTTGTAGTTTTTACATACATGAAGACATTTAAAAATAAAACTAACATTTACTTTAGCTAAAACCAAGAAAACTGATCTTAAGGTGAAATATGTATCATGTGTGACATCAGATCACATGTGGTGAATCAGCTACTGATGGTTCTGTCTTCTTATTTCTTTTCTAAATTTCCTCCTTTAAGTGATCATAGTGTGCTAATGAAAAAGTTAGTATCTGCTAATCTTGACCTAATATATCTAATCAGTTCTGCAAGAAATTGTTTTAAAAAGTTTAAGAGGCTTATAATATTTGACACATGTATGTTTTTATAGTGAATAATTTATTGTTAGTTAGAACTGAAGTTTAATGCTGCCTCATAAATTTTACAGCCACTTCAACTTGTCCTTTGAAAAACCTCTTTAATCTTAAAAGATTTTTCCCCCTTAGTGTTTCTTTTTTGATCACTTTATAAAATCCTGCTTTACTTAGACCTTTTTGTATGTGAAGTATTTCTAATGGCATTTTAGATGATGCTGTTTGTGTCCTAGCCTTTTTATATTATTAAAGATGCAGAGTCCTTTTGAAGCCTTTTTGTTAGGACTCCCTATTCAGTAGAGATGGCACCTTTCCTTTACTTTTATTCTTCCTGTAGGATATGGTATATAGCCTTGTTCCAAACTTGTTAGAAGTATGGTGAGGTCATACTCCATCTGGCTTATTCTCACGCTTTATTTTTTCCTCCAAGTGTACATTATATACTAGTGTACTTAGCATTTCACACCAAACAGCTTCAACACTTAGCTAGTAGTCCTGTCCTGGTTCTCTTCTTTGCTTTCATTTTTCATATTTCTTGGTTTAAGGTAATCTTATTACCCATATTTTCTATATGAAAAACTACTGTTCCACATTGCATTGCTATTATATATCTGTTACTGCATTTTTATGTCAAATATCTGCCTATTTTCTTTTCTTTTTTTTTTTTTTTTTGAGATGGAGTCTTACTCTGTCACCCAGGCTAGAGTGCAGTGGCTCAATCTCGGCTCACTGCAACCTCCGCCTCCCAGGTTCAAGCGATTCTCCTGCCTCAGCCTCCAGAGTAGCTGGGATTACAGGCGCATGCCTAGCTAATTTTTGTGTTTAGTAGAGACATGGTTTCACCATGTTGGCCAGGCTGGTCTCGAATTCCTGACCTTAAGTGATATGCCCACTTTGGCCTCCCAAAGTGCTGGGATTACAGGCATGAGCCACCATGCCTGGCCTATCTGCCTATTTTCTTGACAATGAAATATTTTAGTTATATTTGAGTTTGGAGCATGACTTTAGAAAATGTTACTAAGGAGACCATAGACTTAGATCTCATGCATGTATAGTTTGGTTAATTTCATTTAGATCTACAATCATGAGCTATATCAATATATATTATCTTTCTGATCAGCCTTCAGATACTTACTGTGGAGGTCTGATAAAGACCTTAATTGTCTTGATGGTGGTCTTCATGATCCTTCTTCTGGTGTTCATACCCTTATATAATCCCCTCCCCTTGAGTATGGGCAGGACCTGTGACTTGCTTCTAACCAATAGATTATGGCAATGGTAATGGGATATTATTCCCAGGATTACATTGCTTCATCTTGCTAGTAGACTTGCTGTCATTCCGTTTGCTGGCTTTGGAAGAAGCAGCTGCCACAAATCATACATGAATCAGATAGCCATAAGGAACTGAATGCTGCTGACATCCACACGAGTCGAGAAGTGAATCCTTCCCTAGTAGAGCCTCTAGATGAGAACCCAGGTCTGGTCCAATCATGATTGCACCCTTCCGTGGCCCTAAACAGAGGACCCAGTTCAGCTGTGCCTGGACTTCTGACCTGCAGAAACATGAGAAAATTTATGTGTGTTGTTTAAAGCTGTTAAATTTGTAATAATTTGTTATACAGCAATTGATGACTAGTACAGTCTTTATCCTCATTTTAGAAAAGTATGCAATCTATATATAATACATGTTAATAAAAACCTCAGTATAGAAATATTTAGAGTAAAAAGTCACAGTCCTTCTCTCTGTGTCCTCTTTATCCCACTTTCGAGTGGTAATCACCATTAGCAATTTTGTGCATATCGTTTTACAATAGACATCCACACCTATATAATTAAGAAATTACAGGCCGGGCACGGTGGCTTATGCCTGTAATCCCAGCACTTTGGGAGGCCAAGCAGGCGGATCACAAGGTCAGGAGTTCGAGACCAGTTTGGCCAATATGGTAAAACCCTGTCTCTGCTAAAAATACAAAAAATTAGCTGGGCATGGTGGTGGGTGCCTGTAGTCCCAGCTACTTGGGAGGCCGAGGCAGGAGAATCGCTTGAACCCGGGAGGCAGAGGATGCAGTGAGCTGAGATTGCACCACTGCACTCCAGCCTGGGTGACAGAGCGAGACTCTGTCTCAGAAAAAAAAAAAAAAAAAAGAAAGAAATTACAGTTGACTCATGTTGTACATGCTGTTCTGAGACTTGCTCTTTTTTTTTTTACTCAACTGTGTCTTAAACCTGTATCATGTGGACTTTTAAATTATAGATAATCCATAATGTGGATATACTATAATTTAACCTGTCTCTTCTGCTTTTAATTTTTGATTGTTATAAAGAATGCCTGAGTTAACATCCTAGTAATCCATCATCATGCACCTTATTTAAAAATGCACCGAGGGTTTGTTTTAATCAGATATTATACGATGACAGACGTAGAGACAAGTTGCCTTTGAAAGAAGAGTTCATTTCTCACAGTTTCCAAGAGGAGGGAGGCATGCCACACCGTGCAGGCCACGTGGAGAAGCACAAGGGTTGGTCAGGAGGCAGAAGGAGCAAGGAGAAGCATGGATGAGAGCCTTTTTGTACAGTGGTGGGATGTTCCCTATTAGACAGAAAATGAAACACCAATGTTGGGGTTTGTAGTTGGAGGGTTTGTAATATAATTTCCAAGTGCCCACAAAAAGACAGGGATGGTAAGGATGTGAACAACTTTGACTGTTAGTTTGGTCCATGATTTCAAGATGCCAAATTATCAGTTAGAATATCAAGAATGATTATTATATGCCTGCATGTGTTTTGGGCTATTATGGATTCCTAGATGAGAAATTGCTTTGTTGGTGGGGTTATTAGTTGGTTCAACATCTTGTGCAACGGTTAAAAAAAAAAATATATATATATATATATATACACACACACATATACGTATATATGTATATATGTGTGTGTATATATACACACACATATATATAGGTTATTATGGCAAGGTCTAATAGGATAAAGTTAAGAAGTACATAAAGTATAGGAAGCTTCCATTTGCGTTTGTGTATATGTGTTTTAGAGGCTGTATGGATACATATGTGTTCGTGTGCAGGGAATCTTTCTGGGTACCACACATGAAACTGTTAAAGGTGGTTAGCTTTAGGGATTGGGACTATTTTGGAGTGTACATTTAAAAACATTCTTGTAAAAAAAATGTGGCTATGGTATTTTTAATAATCACACTCTTCTATTTTGATAGATACTGTCCAGTGCCTTCCGAAATATCTTGTTAAAATGTTTGTGCATACACATTGCAAATTAATAAATTTGTATAACGAATATATATACATTTAAACATAAAAAATTTTCTAGTAAATAAATGTTTGTGGATTCCACTTATATTTCTAATTTGTGAAAGCAGAGGCCAAGTGAGGCAAGTCATACCATTTGTGGATCTCCTACTGCATGCTAGGTACTGTTCTGGAAATCTTTTCCAAGTCATCTGATTGAATCCTCTCTACAGTCCAGTGAGGTTGACATCATTGCCCTTTTGTATTTATAGACGAGGTAACAGCTTCAGGAAAGTCCAGTGACTTTTCCAGTGATGGATCCAATATTGGAATGCAGGGCCTTATGATTTCACACCCATGTTCTTTCTAGTGTATCATATAGGTGTAAGTACTTTATGCTGCAAATATGGAAATTTCAGTTTTATCTGTTTTTTTCCATTTGTACTGCGTCAGCAATCCTGGGCAGCTATTCCTTTGTTTTTGGTTATTTCTAGGTTGAGCTGAAAGAAAGCAGTTTGCCTTTGTTCACATTCCACTTCTGACACTTGGCAACCGTCTGTCCTCAGGCAAGTTACTTAATTTCTCTAAACCCCAGTTTCATCATTTGTAAATGGAGATAGTGGTAGTACTAACTTCGGGGTTAGTACTACCACTGTCTCCATTTGCAAATGGAGTTGTAAGGACAAAGTGAAATAAGGCGTGTAGAGCCCTTGACAGAGGGCCTGTTAAGTGTTAGCTGCGGCTACCACCATCATCACTGGTATGGTGATTGTTATTGTAATAGTTCATCAGGGCCTTGCTTGTTAGATTGTTTGACCATTCTTTTGCTTCTGTAATTACTAATCCTCCCAAAGGGTATTATCTTAAAGTCTGTTGGTTATTAATTATTTTCAGTTACTAAAATTCATTTTGTATTCCCTGAGAAAAATAAATTATGACTCTGCAGAAAGGTTATGATTGTAAGTATGAATCCTGCACAATATCAAAATAAAGAATGGTAATTGTATTTTAAAAGAGGCTTTATAGGAATCTTTAAACAATATAACAGGCCTCTTTTTCAAGGATAGAAGGAACACAGAGTGGCTGGTCTCATTGTTTACATTTTTTCACGCCATATATTTGAAGCTGCCTAAGTAACTTTTTTTTTTTTTTTTTTTTGAGATGGAGTCTTGCTCTGTCACCCAGGCTGCAGTGCAGTGGCATGATCTTGGCTCACTGCAACCTCTGTCTCCCGGGTTCAAGCGATTCTTCTGCCTCAGCCTCCTGAGTAGCTGGGATTACAGGCATGTGCCACCATGCCTGGCTAATTTTTTTTTTGTATTTTTAGTAGAACGAGGTTTCATCATGCTGGCCAGGCTGGTCTCGAACTCTTGACCTCAGGTGATCCCCCTCCCTCGGCCTCCCAAAGTGCTGGGATTACAGGTGTGAGCCACTGGGCTCAGCCGGTAACTAATATTTTGATTTTAGTTCACATCATCTATATACTCTTCATGCTTTATCTCAAAGACAGAACACAAAAGTAATAGGTTGTATTCTTGCTTTACAATTCTGTGAAAAATGTTTTGAAGCTTCTTGTTAATGGCTTGCAATTATTTTATGTCTTTTCAGTGAAGTATGTGTGGTCTGGTAGCTTATCACCAAAGTGCAGTTAGGTTCTGGGATAGGGAAAGATGTAAAAAAAAGATTTAATAGCACTTATTATTTTTACTGAAAACTTTGATTAAAAGTTAGGGTAGGGTGAAGAGGAGTAATGTTAAATAAACCCTGACCTTTAAACACTGCTTTACAGTGGAAGAAATACGTTGCTTCTGCTTATTTGAGAGGAATTTATTGATGAAAAAGAAGGCATTTAATTAGATTTCTTTAGGTGCCGTTTTATTAGGGGCCTACACCAGATTGCTTAGGATTTCTAGGAGAGTGCAAATAATTATTATTAACTACCTACTATTTTTACCATATCAGATTTAGGCTAATTTTATATAAATTATATATATCTTTTAACTCATGTTGGGTCATCTAAATAATACATGTGTTCATACCTATAAGAAAGAACTTGGAGAATGATTATCCTATTTTAAATGATTATAGAGGACTATAGTTTTTACATCTTTGCTTTAATGAGATTTTGCCATGGGTTATTTGATGCTAGATTTTAGTTTGGAATGAAGATTCTAATTATGGTCCTGCCCTTATTGGAAATGTGACTTGCTTTATAATGATCCTCTTTATGATGTGGTTTTCCAGGAATGCATTGTGGCAAAAAGCTGGGATTCTGTATGTCTTACCCCAATATAGCTAACGTTTCATTTTGTGTGTGCAGTTTAATAACATGGCCAGCAGATGGTGATCAAGTATAATGAAAACCCACTTGTGGTTGAAGAAGTTAATCTATGTGAGCAAACATTTTTCACTTTAAAAATATTGATTTAATTTTTTAGTCTGGGCACACAAAAGAATCTTTTTACTTTGTTAAACTCCATTTTTATATGTAAATGATACTATACTAACATTATAAATTGCTCCTCCTGAAATTCTTGGATAATTTATCAGGGAGCCAATCAATACCTTTCCTTCTTAGTAAAACCTTCTTAAATATTACCTGCCAAAAGCACATTCATTTTATTTGTGAATAACCCTGATGTTTGGGCAAATATGTGTTCTACAGCAGTACTGTTAAATAGAACTTTCTGATGGTAATGTTCTATAGGCGGCACTGTCCAATATGGTCGCCACCAGTAAACGTGACTATTGAACACTTGAAATGTGGCTGGTGTGATTGAAAAACTGAATTTCTAATTTTAATTAACTTAAATAGCCACATGTGATTAGGGGCTACTGTGTTTGGCAGAACAGTACCAGATCTGAATCTTCTGCTTGGCCATTGGAAAACCTGACTGACCAGATGGAGAGCTGGTGACCAGTTCTCTGTCTCGGGGATGTGGGGTGGGGATGGGGACTAGAGCTTGGGTGCTGGTGCATAGAAACTGGCTGTGCCACATGGGAGACCTTTCTTCTGTGCTTACTTGCATTTCATGGGCAGCTCCCTTTTTTGGTGATGATCACCCATGGTCAACATCTAGTTGCTCTTCTCTTGGTCAATTTCTGCTGTCAGAGGAGCTCCTACTAACAAAAAAGAAACTGTTTATAAATACACACACACACACACACACACACATATGTGTATATTTTTACTGAAAACTTTGATTAAAAGTTAAGGTAGGGTGAAGAGGAGTAATGTTAAATAAACCCTGACCTTTAAACACTGCTTTACAGTGGAAGAAACACATTGCTTCTGCTTATTTGGGAGGAATTTACTGATGAAAAAGAAGGCATACTGAAAAGACATAAAATAATTCCAAGCCATTAACAAGAAGCTTCAAAACATTTTTCACAGAATTGTAAGGCAAGATGGAATTTCACTTTGTCACCCAGGCTGGAGTGCAATGGCACGATCTCGGCTCACCACAGCCTCTGCCTTCTGGGTTCAAGCAATTCTCTGCCTCAGCCTCCTGAGTAGCTGGGATTACAGGTGCCTGCCACCACGCCCCACTAATTTTTGTAGTTTTAGTAGAGACGGGGCTTTTCCGTCTTGGCCAGGCTGGTCTTGAACTCCTGACGTCGTGATCCATCTGCCTCGGCCTCCCGAAGTGCTGGGATTACAGGCTTGAGCTACCATGCCGGCCATTTTTTTTTTTTTTTTTTTGAGATGGAGTTTTGCACTGTCACCCAGGCTGGAGTGCAGTGGTGTGATCTCAGCTCCCTGCAACCTCTGCCTCCCCGGTTCAAGTGATTCTCCTGCCCCAGCCTCCCGAGTAGCTGGGATTACAGGTGCCTGCCACCACGCCTGGCTAATTTTTGTATTTTTGGTAGAGATGGGGTCTCACTATGTTGGCCAGGGTAGGCCCCAACTCTTGACCTCAAATGGTCCTCCTGCCTTGGCCTCCCAAAGTGCTGGGATTACAGGTGTGAGCCACTGTGCCTGGCCAAATCTGACTAATTTGACAATCTTTTATACAATGGACACTTGCTGATAGACACTTAACCTTGTACTCTAGAAATAGGACTGCTACATAAATGAGAAGTGAAAACTGCTTCTTAGAGTACTCAATAAAATATAACATTTCACACATATAAAACCACTTAGTTACTCATTAATTTTCAACATTAATGTGCTAATTAAGTGTCACTCTTAGGTATTTACTAAGATGAGGCCAAGTGGCAACTATTTGTAACTGGGATGGAGCAGCTTTGAAAATAATGGTCCTTAGGCCATTATTTCTCTTAGGCTTTTTTCTCCCCCAGTAAATGAGCTTTCTGACAATTCAGTCACATTTCTCTCTTTCTTTCTTTTAATGAGTGAGGCTTTGTAATAACATCTTTTAATTTCACAAACAAGTTTCTGTTTGTCAGGTATTGAACAGTTTGGGTTGTCCTTTTTAATAAACAATAATGGATAACAGCTTATAAGTATATTTTGACATTTAATTTTAATGAAATTTAAATACTGAGTGTTCTAAGTCAGAGATATATTAATAAACAATGATTTAAATGTACGATTTTTTAAATTTGTTTTTTAAGTTTTAAAATCAAGTGCGCCATTTTAAAGTAAGTAGTTGGAAATACGAAGTCTTAAAGTGTTTTTGGATCTGTGCTCACCTTTTTCTAGTTTTGTTAAGCATCTCATTTTTTTCATTTAGTTTTCTTTTTCTTTCTAATAAAGTTCTTTTTGAAAAATTAAAATAAGTATGTTGTGGCTCATTGGAAGTTATTTTCATTTTTTAATTTTCAGCATTATTTGATACTTTACTGGATTATTAATTGTTATTTATTTTTATGTTTCATAAGTATATTTAGTAATATACCCAAAGAAGACTGTTCTGCAGATGGTATATAACAATATTACCTGCTGCTCAGATAAATGAAAAGACAGGAAATCAGAAGTTCTCCTTTTAGTTTTCTGATAATTTATAATTCAGTAGTTGTATTACTCTTAAAATATTTTACAGCTGTGAAACATAGCATGCATACAAAAAATGTGTATAGTGCACAGGTACAGTTTAAAGAGCCACTAGAAGATAAACATTTCTATACTTTCAACCTAGCCAATAAATAGTATATTACAGTTCTCCAGAAGACCGCTGGGTACCCTTCTCCGATTGCCTCTTCTTCCCTTTGCTTGAGAGGAAATTACTGTCCTGTGTTTTGTGTTAATCAGTTATTTACCTCTCTTTATTTTGAATTTCATATAAGTAGAATCATACTGTATATATTATTTTGAGACTTGCCCCTTTCACTCATCATATTTTTCAGATTTATCCATGTTAATAAATATAGCTAGAGTTCATTCTTTGTCTTTTGGTAAACTGTTAAAATCAAAATACAACACACATGCAACAAGACACATCAAAGTGTAAAGCTTGATGAAGTTTTACAAAATGTATATATCCATGAAATCTCTTTCCAGGTCAAGATAGAGAATATAGCCACCTCCCCAGAAACTCTTTCTTGCTCTCTCCCAGTCATTTATCACCTCTTGAAGAAGGAACCACTATTCTGTATTATGTTACCATAGATTCGTTTTCATTGTTTCTGATTCATAAAGCATGTTCCCTTTTGTTTCTGTCTTCTTTTGCTCAACATTATGTTGTGAGATTGATCCATGTTGTTGCATTTAGCAATGGATTTTTAAAATTATTGTATGAATATATCACAATTTATATATCCATTGTACTGTGGTTGGACTTTTGGTTTTTGATATTACAAGTGATTCTACTGTGAATACTCTTTTACGTGTCTCTTAGTACACAAGTATACACATTTTTTTGAGTGTTGACTTAGAAGTATAATCATAGTAGACACTGCTATAAAGTTTCTCAAAGTGGCTGTACCAGTTTACATTTCCACTAGCAAGAATGAAAGTTCCCGTGGCTCTCCATCCTTGCTGAAACTCGGTTTGTAAGTTTTTTGTAATTTTAGCAATTATGGTATGGCAGATGTATAGTTTGAATTTGCATTTTCCCTCATGACTAATGATATCAAGATCTTTTTTAAAGTTTATTGAGCATTTGGATATCCTCTTATGTGAAGTTTCTGGTTGAGTCTTTGATCTTTTTTAAGTATGAAAAAAAGGTTTGTCTGTCTTTTCACTGTTGATTTGTCTTTGTATATTCTGGATACTAATTCTTTGTTGAATACATGTATTGCAAATATCTTTTTTCACTCTGTGGCTTGCATTTTCACTTTCACTGGTGTCTTTGTCCATTTCGTGCTGCCGTAAGAGAATACCTGAGATTGGGTGATTTATAATGAACAGAATTTATTGACTCACAGTTCTGTATCTGATTTTTTAAAAAATTATACTTTAAGTTTTTTTACAGTGTAATGTCATATGTATTTACTTATTTTTAAGTTCGTACAGAGTTTTTAAATTTTTTTTAATATACTTTAAGTTCTAGGATACATGTGTAGAACGTGCAGGTTTGTTACATAGGTGTACACATGCCACGGTGGTTTGCTGCCCCCATCAACCCGTCATCCACATGAGGTATTTCTCCCAGTGCTATCCCTCCCCTAGCCCCCAACCCCCCGACAGGCCCCGGTGTGTGATATTCCCCTCCCTGTGGCCATGTGTTCTCATGTTCAGCTCCCACTTATGAGTGAGAATGTGCGGTGTTTGGTTTTCTGTTCCTGTGTTAGTTTGCTAAGAATGATGGTTTCCAGCTTCATCCATGCCCCTGCAAAGGACATGAACTCATCCTTTTTTATGGCTGCATAGTATTCCATGGTGTATATGTGGCACATTTTCTTTATCTGGTCTATTATTGATGGGCATTTGGGTGGGTTCCAATTCTTTGCTATTGTGAACAGTGCAGAAATAAACATACGTGTGCATGTGTCTTTATAGTAGAATGATTTATAATCCTTTGGGTATATACCCAGTAATGAGATACTGGGTCAAATGGTATTTCTGTTTCTAGATCCTTGAGGAATTTCCACACTGTCTTCCACAATGGTTGAACTAATTTACACTCCCACCAACAGTGTAAAAGCATTCCTGTTTCTCCACATCTCTCCAGCATCTGTTGTTTCTTGACTTTTTTTTTTTTTTGAGACGGAGTCTCGCTCTGTTGCCCAGGCTGGAGTGCAGTGGCGCAATCTCGGCTCACTGCAAGCTCCGCCTCCCGGGTTCACGCCATTCTCCTGCCTCAGCCTCTCTGAGTAGCTGGGACTACAGGCGCCTGCCACCACGCCTGGCTAATTTGTTGTATTTTTAGTAGAGACGGGGTTTCACCGTGGTCTCGATCTCCTGACCTCGTGATCCGCCCGCCTCGGCCTCCCAAAGTGCTGGGATTACAAGCGTGAGCCACTGCGCCCGGCCTGTTTCTTGACTTTTTAGTGATTGCCATTCTAACTGGTGTGAGATGGTATCTCATTGTGGTTTTGATCTGCATTTCTCTAGTAACCAGTGATGATGAGCTTTTTTTCGTATGTTTGTTTTGGCCGCATAAATGTCTTCTTTTGAGAAGTGTCTGTTCATATCGTTTGCCCACTTTTTGATGTTTTTTTTTTTCTTGTAAATTTCTTTAAGTTCCTTGTGGATTCTGGATATTAGTCCTGTGACAGATGGATAGATTGCAAACATTTTCTCCCATTATGTAGGTTGTCTGTTCACTCTTATGATAGCTTCTTTTGCTGGGCAGAAGCTCTTTAGTTTAATTAGATCCCATTTGTCAATTTTGGCTTTTGTTTCCATTGCGTTTGGTGTTTTAATCATGAAGTCTTTGCCCATGCCTATGTCCTGAATGATATTGCCTAGGTTTTCTTCTAGGGTTTTTATGGTTTTAGGTCTTATGTTTAAATCATTAATCTATCTTGAGTTAATTTTTGTATAAGATGTAAGGAAGGGGTCCAGTTTCAATTTTCTGCATATGGCTAGCCAATTTTCCCAACACCATTTAATAAGTAGGAAATCCTTTCCCCATTGCTTGTTTTTGTCAGATTTGTCAAAGATCAGATGGTTGTAGATGTATGGTGTTATTTCTGAGGCCTCTGTTCTGTTCCATTGGTTTATGTATCTGTTTTGGTACCAGTACCATGCTGTTTTGGTTACTGTAGCCTTGTAGTATAGTTTGAAGTTAGGTAGCATGATGCCTCCAGCTTTGTTCTTTTTGCTTAGGACTGTCTTGGCTATGTGGGCTCTTTTTTGGTTCCATATGAAATTTAAAGTAGTTTTTTCTAATTATGTGAAGAAAGTCAATGGTAGCTTGATGGGGATAGCATTGAATCTATAAATTACTTTGGGTAGTATGACCATTTTCACTATATTGATTCCTCCTATCCATGAGCATGGACGACTGTTTTTCCATTTGTTTGTGTCCTCTCTGATTTTCTTGAGCAGTGGTTTATAGTTCTCCTCGAAGAGTTCCCTCTGATTCCTTATAAGTTGCATTCCTAGGTATTTTATTCTCTTTGTAGCAATTGTGAATGGGAATTCACTCATGATTTGGCTGTTTGTCTATTATTGGTGTACAGTAATGCTTGTGATTTTTGCACACTGATGTTTGTATCCTGAGACTTTGCTGAAGTTGCTTATCAGCTTAAGGAGATTTTGGGCTGAGACGATGGGGTTTTCTAAATATACAATCATGTCATCTGCATACAGAGACAATTTGACTTTCCCTCTTTCTATTTGAATACGCTTTATTTCTTTCTCTTGCCTGATTGCCCTGACCAGAACTTCCAATACTATGTTGAATAGGAGTGGTGAGAGTCTTGTGCCGGTTTTCAAAGGGAATGCTTCCAGCTTTTGCCTATTCAGTATGATATTGGCTGTGGGTTTGTCATAAATAGCTCTTAATATTTTGAGATACATTCCATCAATACCTAGTTTATTGAGAGTTTTTAGCATGAAGGGCCGTTGAATTTTATTGAAGGCCTTTTCTGCATCTATTGAGATAATCATGTGATTTTTGTCATTGGTTCTATTTATGTGATGGATTACGTTTATTGATTTGCATATGTTGAACCAGCCTTGCATCCCAGTGATGAAGCTGACTTGATCGTGGTGGATAAGCTTTTTGATGTGCTGTTGGATTCGGTTTGCCAGTATTTTATTGAGGATTTTTGCATTGATGTTCATCAGGGATATTGGCCTGAAATTTTTTTTGGTTGTGTCTCTGCCAGGTTTTGGAATCAGCATAATGCTGGCCTCGTAAGATGAGTTAGGGAGGAGTCCCTCTTTTTCTATTGTTTGGGGTAGTTTCAGAAGGAATGGTAACAGCTCCTCTTTGCACCTATGGTAGAATTCGGCTGTGAATCCATCTGGTCCTGGGCTTTTTTTAGTTGGTAGGCTATTAATTACTGCCTCAATTTCAGAACTTGTTACTGGTCTATTCAGGGATTTGACTTCTTCCTGGTTTAGTCTTGGGAGGGTGTATGTGTCCAGGAATTTATCCATTTCTTCTAGATCTTCTAGTTTATTTGCATAGAGGCGTTTATAGTATTCTCTGATGGTAGTTTGTATTTCTGTGTGATCAGTGGTGATATCCCCTTTATGATTTTTTATCGTGTCTATTTGATTCTCCTCTTTTCTTCTTTATTAGTCTGGCTAGTGGTCTATCTATTTTGTTAATCTTTTCAAAAAAGCAGCTCCTGGATTCATTGATTTTTTTGAAGGGTTTTTTGTGTCTCTTTCTTTTTCAGTTCTGCTCTAATCTTAGTTATTTCTTGTCTTCTGCTAGCTTTTGATTTTGTTTGCTCTTGCTTCTCTAGTTCTTTTAATTGTGATGTTAGGGTGTCAATTTTAGATCTTTCCCACTTTCTCCTGTGGGCATTTGGTGCTATAAATTTCCCTCTAAACACTGCTTTAGCTGTGTCCCAGAGAATCTGGTACATTGTGTGTTTGTTCTCATTGGTTTCAAAGAACGTCTTTCTTTCTTTTTTTTTTTTTTTGAGATGGAGTCTTGCTCAGTCGCCTAGGCTGGAGTGCAGTGGCACGATCTCGGCTCACTGCAAGGTCCACCTCCCGGGTTCACGCCAGTCTCCTGCCTCAGCCTCCCGAGTAGCTGGGACTACAGGCACCCACCACAACACCCAGCTAATTTTTTGTATTTTTAGTAGAGACGGGGTTTCACTGTGTTAGCCAGGATGATCTTGATCTCCTTACCTCGTGATCTGCCCGCCTCGGCCTCCCAAAGTGCTGGGATTACAGGCATGAGCTACCGCGCCTGCCAAGAACATGTTTATTTCTACCTTAATTTTGTTATTTACCCAGTAGTCATTCAGGAGCAGGTTGTTCAGTTTGCATGTAGTTGTGCAGTTTTGAGTGAATTTCTTAATCCTGAGTTCTAATTTGATTGTGCTGTGGTCTGAGAGACTGTTTGTTATGATTTCTGTTCTTTTGCATTTGCTGAGGAATGTTTTACTTCCAATTATGTGGACGATTTTAGAATAAGTGCGATGCGGTGCCAAGAAGAATGTATATTCTGTTGATTTGGGGTGGAGAGTTCTGTAGATGTCTATTAGGTCCATTTGGTCCAGAGCTGAGTGCAAGTCCTGAATATCTTTGTTAATTTTCTGTCTTGTTGATCTGGCTAATATTGACAGTGGGGTGTTAAAGTCTCCCACTATTATTGTGTGGGAGTCTAAGTCTCTTTATAGGTCTCTAAAAACTATGAACCTGGGTGCTCCTGTATTGGGTGCATATATACTTCCGATACTTAGCTCTTCTTATTGCATTGATCCCTTTACTAGTATGTAATGCCCTTCTTTGTCTTTTTTGATTTTTGTTGCTTTAAAGTCTGTTTTATCAGAGACTAGGATTGCAACCCCTGCTTTTTTTTTTTGCTTTCCATTTGCTTGGTAAATATTCCTCCATCTCTTTATTTTGAGCCTATTTGTGTCTTTGCATGTGAGATGGATCTCCTGAATATAGCACACTGATGGGTCTTGACTCTTTATCCAGTTTCCTAGTCCGTATCTTTTAATTGGGGCATTTAGTCCATTTACATTTAAGTTTAATATTTTTATGTGTGAAATTGATCCTGTCATTATGATGCTAACTGGTTATTTTGCCCGTTAGTTGATGCAGTTCCTTCATAGTGTCGATGGTTTTTACAATTTGGTATGTTTTTGCAGTGGCTGGTACTGGTTTTACCTTTCCATATTTAGTGCTGCCTTCAGGAGCTCTTGTAAGGCAGGCCTGGTGGTGACAAAATCTCTCAACATTTTGCTCGTCTGTAAAGGATTTTATTTCTCCTTCACTTATGAAGCTTAGTTTGGCTGGATATGAAATTCTGGATTGAAAATTCTTTTCTTTAAGAATGTTGAATATTGGCCCCCACTCTCTTCTGGCTTGTAGGGTTTCTGCCAAGAAATCTGCTGTTAGTCTGATGGGCTTCCCTTTGTGGGTAACGTGACCTTTCTCTCTGGCTGCCCTTAACATTTTTTCCTTCATTGCAACCTTGGTGAATCTGACAATTATGTGTCTTGGGGTTGCTGTTCTTGAGGAGGGTCTTTGTAGTGCTATCTGTATTTCCTGAATTTGAATGTTGGTTTGTCTTGCCAGGTTGGGGAAGTTCACCTGGATAATATCCCGAAGAGTGTTTTCCAACTTGGTTCCATTCTCCCCGTCACTTTCAGGTACACCAACCAGACATAAATTTGGTCTTTTCAGATAGTCCCATATTTGTTGGAGACTTTGTTCCTTTTCATTCTTTTTCTCTAATCTTGTCTTCACACTTAATTTCATTAAGTTGATCTTCAATCTCTGATATCCTTTCTTCCGCTTGATCGATTTGGCTGTTGATACTTGTGTATGCTTCACGAAGTTCTTGTGCTGTGTTTTTCTGCTCCATCAGGTCATTTATGTTCTTCTCTAAACTGGTTATTCTGGTTAGCAATTCCTCTAACCTTTTTTTCATGGTTCTTAGCTTCCTTGCATTGGGTTAGAACATGTTCCTTTAGCTCAGAGGAGTTTGTTATTACCCACCTTCTGAAGCCTACTTATGTAAATTTGTCAAACTCATTCTCCGTCCAGCTTCGTTCCCTTGCTGGCGAGGAGTTGTGATCCTTTGGAGGAGAAGAGGCGTTCTGGTTTTTGGAATTTTTAGCCTTTTTGTGGTGGTTTTTCCTCATCTCATGGCTTTATCTACCTTTAGTCTTTAATGTTGGTGACCTTCAGATGAGGTTTCTTTTTTGTTGATGTTGATGTTATTCCTTTCTGTTTGTTAGTTTTCCTTCTAATAGTCAGGGCCCTCTGCTGCAGGTCGGCTGGAGTTTTCTGGAGGTCCACTCTAGACCCTGTTTGCCTGGGTATCGCCAGTGGAGGCTGCAGAACAGCAAAGATTGCTGTCTGTTCCTTCCTCTGGAAGCTTTGTCCCAGAGGGGCATCCGTCAGATGCCAACTGGAGCTCTCCTGTATGAGGTTTCTGTCGACCCCTGCTGGGAGGTATCTCCCAGTCAGGAGGCATGGGAGTCAGGGACCCACTTGAGGAGGCAGCATGTCCCTTAGCAGAGCTCAAACACTGTGCTGGGAGATCCACTGCTCTCTTCAGAGCCAGCAGGCAGAAAGGTTTAAGTCTGCTGGGGCTGCGCCCACAGCTGCCCCTTCCCCCAGGTGCTCTGTCCCAGGGAGATGGGAGTTTTATCTATAAGCCCCTGACTGGGGCTGCTGCCTTTCTTTCAGAGATGCCCTGCCCAGAGAGGAGGAATCTAGAGAGGCAGTCTGGTTACATCGACTTTGCTGACCTGCAGTGGGCTTTGCCCAGTTCAAACTTCCCCATTGTGAGGTGAAAACTGGCTACTCAAGCCTCAGTAATGGCGGACGCCTCTCCCCCAACCAAGCTTGAGCATCCCAGGTCGACTTCAGACTGCTGTGCTGGCAGTGAGAATTTCAAGCCAGTGGATCTTAGCTTGTTGGGCTCTGTGGGGGTGGGATCCACTGAACTAGACCACTTGGCTCCCTGGCTTCAGCCCCCTTTGCAGGGGAGTGAACGGTTCTGTCTCGCTGGCATTCCAGGTGCCACTAGGGTATGAAAAAAAAACCTTCAGCAGCTATCTTGGTGTCTGCCCAAACAGCCACCCAGTTTTGTGCTTGAAACCCAGGACCCTCGTGGTGTAGGCACCTGAGGGAATCTCTGGGTCTGTGGGTTGTGAAGACCATAGGAAAAGTCTAGTAACTGGGCCAGAATGCACTGTTCCTCACAGCACAATCTCTCACGGCTTCTGTTGGCTAGGGGAGGGAGTTCCTCGACCCGTTACACTTCCTGTGTGAGGCGTCACCCCACCCTGCTTTGGCTCGCCCTCTGTGGGCTGCACCCACTGTCTAACCAGTCCCAGTGAGATTAGCCGGGTACCTCAGTTGGAAATGCAGAAATCAGCCGCCTTCTGCATTGATTTCACTGGGAGCTGCTGACTGGAGCTGTTTCTATTCGGCCCTGACTCACAGTTCTGGAGGCTCAGAAATCCAGTATCAAGGTACTGGCATCTGATGAGGACCTTCTTGTTGTATCATCCTATGGCAGAAAGTGAGAAGAGAAAGAAAGAGAGAGGGAGGGAGGGAGAAAGAGAAGTGGGCCTAACTAGCCCTTCTATAACTAATCCACTTTGGCAATAATTATTTATGAGAGCAAAGCCTTCATGGCCTAACCACCTCTTAAAGGTCATATCTCTTAATATTGTTATAATGGCAGTTAAATTTAAACATGAGTTTTGGAGCAGACAAACCATAGCAACTGGTATCTTCTGTTGAATGTTATTAATTTTAATATAGTTTTGTCAGTTGACTCTGTTGTTGTGTTTTTTGTTTCCTGTTTGAGATTTCTTACCTCGCCTGTTACAAGATCAGAGAGTACTCATCTATGTTATTTTCTAGAAGCTTCTTATTTTACCTTTCTCATTTAAGTATGTGGCACATCTGGAATTGATTTTTATGTATGAAGTGAGGTAGGGGTCATGGCTAATTCCCTCTATCACAATGGATATGTGTTTGATCTAGCATTATTTTTATTTTTATTTTATTTATTTGTTCTAGACAAAGTCTCGCTCTGTCGCCTAGACTGGAGTGCAGTGGCGCGCGCGATCTTGGCTCACTGCAGCCTCTGCCTCCCGGGCTTAAGTGATTGTCCTGCCTCAGCCTTCTGAGTAGCTGAGCTTACAGGCTCCCGCCACCACGCCTAGCTAATTTTTGTATTTTTAGTAGAGACAGGGTTTCACTATGTTAACCAGGCTAGTCGTGAACTCCTGACCTCAAGTGATCCGCCCATCTTGGCCTTCCAAAGTGCTTAAAGATTAAAGACATGAGCCACCGTGCCCAGCCTAGCGTTATTTTTAAATGTCATTCACACTGCTGTAGTTGGCCCCCCCCCTCCCCTTTTTTTTTTCGAGACGGAGTCTCACTCTGTTGCTAGGCTACAGTGCAGTGGCGTGATCTTGGCTTACTGCAACCTCCGCCTCCTATGTTCAAGAGATTCTCCTGCCTCAGCCTCCTGAGTAGCTGGGATTATAGGCATGCACCACCACGCCTAATTTTTGTATTTTTTTTTTTTTTTTTAGTAGAGATGGGGTTTCATTCTGTTGGTCAGACTGGTCTCGAATTCCTGACCTCAAGCAATCCACCCACCTCTGCCTCCCAAAGTGCTGGGATTACGGGTGTGAGCCACCATGCCCAGCCCTTGGCACCATTTTTGTAAACCAGGAGATCTTGTTTGTGTAGGTTTTTTCTGGTTTCTAGTTTCTTTCATTGGCCTGTTTATCTGTGTGCTAATACTACACTGCCTTAATATTGTAGCTTTAAAATAAATCTTGATATTTTATAGTGTAGTGTAGGTCCTTCTTTTTCTTCCTCAAGATTGCCTTGGCTGTTCTTGGTTCTTTGCATTTCCATATACATTTCAGGATTAGCTCACCAGTTTTTACTTGCATATAAATGTGATGTGTGCATGTGTACGTGCCTATTGAGATATTTTATTATGAATGCGTTGAATCTATAGATAAATTAGGAGGAATTGATATCTTTATAATATGGAGTTATACCCAGAGCCCCAGGCAAGCAGTTATCTTTTTTTTTGGCCTTTTCTATAAATTTCATGGGTAATATGCAGTCCTATGTATCTAGTTTTTCCACTTACAATATTGTTTTTGAAGTTCATATTGTTTCTTGTATCAGTAGTTCATTCCTTCTTGTTTCTGAGTGGTATTTCATTGATGAGTATACCACATTTTGTTTATCCGTTCACTAGTTAATGGATATTTGGATTGTTTTCAGTATTTGGCTATTATGAATGTTGCTGTTTTGGACGTTCATTGCAAATTTTTATTTGAACATATGTTTTTCATTTCTTTTGGACAGATATCTAAGAGTGGGTTGTGTGGTAAATTTATTTTTAACTTAAAAAATCATCAAACTCTTTTCCAAACTGGCTGTTCCATTTTATATCCCCATTACCAATATTCCAGTCTCTTCACATGAGTATTCTCGTCTTTTCACATCCTCATCAGCTCTTGGTATTGTTAGTGGCTTTGATTTTGTCCATTTTAGTTGGTATGCAGTGGTATCTCATTGTGGTTTTAATTTGCATTCCCCCAGTGACTAATGACACTGAGCATCTTATCATGTGCTTATTGGCTATTTGTATATCTTCTTTGAAGAAATGTCTGTTCTAATAGTTATCTGCTCCTAACACACCCAACATACAATGGGCGAAGCAGAGGATAACCTCTACAGACATTTCTAAAAAGTCACTAGTTCATAACAATTCTGAAATCCAGATAGGCAAGTAGTAGAATTTTCTTAGTTAAGTCATTCTTAAGTTTTGTAGAGGCCCTCTTGTTTGATTGAGGGGATCTGTCAGGCATACTCTTAATCTTTTTAAGGGATCTGTGGATGAATGCATAGTACTCTGAGATACACCATCTTTTATCTTTTCGATCTTCACAAAATATTTTACATTTATACCGTTGGCTTTATATCTATGCAGTGTCCAAAGTATGCTTGGACTTTCTTAATTTAGGATATTTTGCCATCTAGAGAGGCCGAGAATTTTTAAAACCATGAAGTCTTAGTTCCATTTTCTTTAACTTTCCTTGACTCAGTTTTACTCTACTCTTGCACCTAAGAGCAACAGCACTTAAAGCAATAGCAAATACTTTGTAAATCTTCTTAGCTATTTTACTCACTTAGTTCATCAAGCATATTTTCTAATTTTCATGTTACTGAAGATGATGGTGTAGCTTTCTATCTCTAGGTAAAAAGGATCCCCTTCTTCCCATTTCCAATAACAGGTTTCTTACTTCCTCTTGAGCCCCACTGGCAATATCCTCAAATTCCAAATTCCTACTGATGACCTCTTCAAATCAACTTTGTCTTTAGCACACTACACACAAACATGTTTCCATATTCTTGGGCTGTACTTCACTTTCAGATACCAAAATCTGTATTATCTATAATACAGATATCTGCAGTTATCTATTGCATGTCTTTCTAGCTATATGTTTTTAATTATATGCTTAGTATTTGTTCTAAGTATGTGCTAGGCAATATCTAAGAGAAATTGCATTACAAATTACTCCAAATCTTAGCAGCTTAAAGCAACATTTATTTTTTATTTTTTTTTATTTTTTTCTCATGGACATGGCTTAGCTGGGTTTTCTGGCTTAGGTTCTCCTATAAGGTTGCAAACAAAGTATTGACTGGGGTTGTGGTCCCAACTGAAGTCTAGATTGGGGGAGAATCCACTTCTATTCTCACTAATATGGTTAATAGGATTCAGGTCCTTGCAGGGGTATTGCTCTGAGGGCCTCAGTCTTTGCTGGCTGTCATCCAAAAGTCTCTCTCAGTTTTTTCCTATTCGGGCCTCTCTATAGGATAGCCTACAGCATGGCAGCTGGCTTCCATCGAAGTGAACAAGTAAGAGAGCAAGAGAGAGGTAAGCATGATGGAAGCTAGAATCTTTTTGTAAGCTAATCTTGGAAATGATTGCTTATCACTTTTTTCGGATTCTGTTGATTAAAAGCAAGTTTCTAGGTCCAGACTATACTCAAGGGAAAGGACATATCACATGGGCATGCATACCAGGAGTTGGGGAAAATTGGGAGCCATCTTAGATGTTGCCTAGTGCATACTTAGAACAAATACTAAGCATATAATGAAAAGACATATAGCTAGGTATAGCTAGAAAGATGTGTAACTAGAAGGATTAAAATGGAATAATATAAAATATTCAGTGAACATAAAAGAAGGCAGGGAAGGAAAAATGAGGAGCAAAGAAGAGCTGTGACAAAACCAATAGCAAAATGACAGACTAAATAGAACCATAAATAATTACATTAAATATAAATGAACTTAACACTGGAAGCCAAAGACAATGATTTTTAGATTGGATAAAAAAAGCAAGAGCCAACTTTATATTATTTATAAGACATATACTTTAAATACAAAGATAAATAGGTTGAAAGTAAAAGGATGCGAAGAGATGTATCATGGAAACAAGCATGAAAAAGCTGGAATGGCTATACTGAATATCAGATAAAATAGACTTCACAATAAGGAAAAATTATAAGACAAATAGTCATTTTGTAATGGTAAAGAGTCTATTCATAAGCATGATATAATGATTATAAATGTGTATTTAGCAAACAAAAGAGCTTCAAAAATACATGAAGCAAAAACTAATAGTGCCAAAGGGAAAAACAGACAAATGCGTAAACATTATTGCATTTATTCCTTTTCTTGGGAATTGATGGAGCAACCTGACCAAAAAATCAAAAAGGATGTAGAAGATTTGAGGAATACTCTGAACTACCACAGCCTAATTGACATTTATAAAATACCCCATCCAATAACTGTAGAATGCACATACCCCAGTGTGGGGAACTTCAATACGCCGGATAGAACAAATGACAGAAGGTTAATAAATAGAGGACTTGAACAGTTTAGTAGACCATCTGAACCTAACAGATATGTAAAGAACACTCCAGTGGCTGGGTGCGGTGGCTCATGCCTATAATCCCGGCAGTTTGGGAGGCTGAGGCAGGCAGACCGCTTGAGGTCAGGAATTCAAGACCAGCCTGGCCAACATGATGAAACGCCGTCTCTACTAGGGGTATTGTATTGTATTTTGTATTGTAAAAATACAAAAAAAATTAGTTGGGCATGGTGGCACATGTCTGTAGTCCCATCTACTTGGGAGGCTGAGTCACAAGAATTGCTGGAGCATGGGAGGTGGAGCTTGCAGTGAGCCAAGATTGTGCCACTGCACTCCAGCCTGGGTGACACGGTGAGACTCCATCTTAAAAAAGAAAAAAGAAAAAAAAAAAAAGAATGCCGGACGCAGTGGTTCATGCCTGTAATCCCAGCACTTTGGGAGGCCGAGGCAGGTGGATCATGAGGTCAGGAGATCGAGACCGTCCTGGCTAACCGGGTGAAACCTTGTCTCTACTAAAAAAAAAAAAAAAAAAAAAAAAAAAAATTAACTGGACACGATAGCATGCGCCTGTAGTCCCAGCTACTCGGGAGGCTGAGGCAGGAGAATCACTTAAACCCGGGAGGCTGAGGTTGCAGTGAGCTGAGATCACGCTACTGTACTCCAGCCTAGAAGACAGAGTGAGACTCCATCTCAAAAAAAAACAAAAACAAAAACGAAAACAAAAAAACAAACAAACTAAATTTACACCTTAAGGAACTAGAAAAAGAACAAACTAAACTTACTAAAGCTAACAAACGGAAGGAAATAATAACATGAAACAGAAAAACAGTAGAGAAAATGAAACTACGAGTTGGGTTTTTGAAAAGATCAGCAAAATAAGCAAACTTTTAAGTACATGGAATAAGAAAAAAAAACAAGACTCATTAACTAAAATCAGAAATTTAACACAAAGAAAAAGGGTTGTAAGAGAGGACTATGAGGAACCATATGTCAATACATTTGATAATGTAGGTGAAATGGACAAATTTTTCACAACACATGACCTACCAAAACTAAATTATGAAGAATAGAATATCTGAACAGACCTTTAGTAAGCAGATTGAATCAGTAATCAAAAATCTCTCAACAGACAAAAAACTCGGGACCAGGTGGCTTCACTGGTGAATTTACCAAACGTTTAAAGAAGAATTAATGCCAATCCTTCTTCAAACTTTTCAAAAACATTGAAGAGGAAACACTTATAAATTTATCACGTGAGGCCAGCATTAAGTTGATACTAAAACTAGACAAAGGTGGTACAAGGAAAGTATAGGCCAATATCCTGACAAATATTTGCTGCAAAGGCCTCAGGAAAATACTTGTAAACTGAATTCAACAGCACATTAAAGGTTTACACATCATGACCAAATGGGATTTATTCGTAACTTGCAAGAATGGTTCCACATATGAAAATCAGTAAATGTGATATACTACATTAGCATTAACAGAATCAAAGGAGAAAATCCTCACACAGTCATCTTAATTGATGTAGAAAAATCTTTTCACAAAGTTTAACTCCCTTTTTTGTTAAGAAGAAACTTAAATTGGGAAGATAAGGAAATTACCTCAGCACAATAAACACCATCTATTTAAAGCCTATAGACATATTATTCTTATAGTGAAAGACTGAAAGCTTTTCGTCTAAGATCAGGAACAAAGAAAGGATGCTGTCTTTTGTCTTGTGTATTCAACATAGCACTGGAGGTCCCAGCCAGGCAATTCGCAAGAAAAAGAAAAAAAGTCATCCAAAATGAAAAGGAAGAAGGAAAATTATCTTTGTTCACAGACATAATCTTATATGTAGAAAACCCTAAGGGTTTCACAAAAGCTGTTAGAACTAACAAATGGATTTAGCTTAGTTGCAGGATACAAAATCAGTGCAAAAAATTAATTAAATTTTTATATGCTAACAAGGAACAATCTGAAAAGCAAATTAAGAGAATAATCTCATTTATAATAGCATCAAAAAGAATAAATTACTTAGGAATAAGCCTCAGGAGGTGAAGGACTTGTACACTGAGAACTACAAAACCTTGATGAAAGAATCTAAAAGGACACCAATGAATGAAAAACATACTGTATTCATGGATTGGAAGACTTAATATTATTAGACTGTTAATACTACCCAAGATGATCTACAGATGCAATACAGTCTCTGTCAAAATTCCAACAGTGTATTTTTTTTCAGAAATAGAAAAATGCATCTGATATGGTTAGGTTGTATCCCCACCCAAATCTTACCTTGAATTATAGCTCCCATAATTCTCACATGTTGTGGGAGGGCCTCAGTGGGAGATAATTGAATCATGGCTGTTTCCTCCATACTGTTCTTGTGGTAGTAAATAAGTCTCACGAGATCTGATGGTTTTATAAGGGGAAACCCTTTCTCTTGATTCTCATTTTCTCTTGCTGCCACCATGTAAGAAGTGCCTTTTGCCTTCTGCCATGATTGTGAGGCCTCCCCAGCCATGTGGAACTGTGAGTCCATTAAACCTATTTTTCTCCCCAGTCTGGGTATGTCTTTATCAGCAGTGTGAAAACGGACTAATACAGTATCCTGAAGTTCATATGGAATCACTTGGGACATTGAGTAGCTAAAACAAATTTAGAAGAAAAACAAAGTTGGAGGTCTTACACTTCCTGATTTGGAAACTTGCTGCAAAGCCACTATTATCAAAACAGTGTGATACTGGCATAAAGACAAATATATAGACCAATGGAACACAATAGTCCAGAAATAAACCCTGACATATATGGTCACATAATTTTCGATAAGGGTGCTATGACCATTCAGTGGTAAAAGGACAGTCATTTCCACAGATGGTGTTGGGAAAAAAGGATATCCAAATGCAATAGAATTAAGTTGGACTCTCACTTTACATCATATATAAATTAACTAAAAATGGATCAAAAACCTAAACATAAGAGCTATAATAGGGAAACATAGGGAAAAGCTTTATGACATTGGTCTTGGCAGTGATTTCTTTTTTGGATATGAGACCAAATATACAGACACATAAAAAAATAGATACATTGAACTACATCAAAATAGAAAACTATGTACATCAAAATTAAAAACTGTACATCAAAGGGCATAATCAACTGAGTGAAAAAGCAGTCAATGGAATGGAAGAATATATTTGCAAAGCATATATTTGAAAAGGGGTTAATATCCAGAATATATAAAGAACTCATCTCAACAACAATAAAAAAAACTAGATTAAAAGATGGGCAAAGGACTTGAATAGACGTATCCCAAAGATAATATAAAAATGGCCAGGCTGGGCGCGGTGGCTCACGCCTGTAATCCCAGCACTTTGGGAGGCCGAGGCGGGCGGATCACGAGGTCAGGAGATCGAGACCATCCTGGCTAACACGGTGAAACCCCGTCTCTACTAAAAATACAAAAAATTAGCCAGGCGAGGTAGCGGGCGCCTGTAGCCCCAGCTACGCGGGAGGCTGAGGCAGGAGAATGGCGTGAACCCCGGGGGGCGGAGCCTGCAGTGAGCCGAGATTGCGCCACTGCACTCCAGCCTGGGTGAAAGAGCAAGACTCCTTCTCAAAAAAAAAAAAAAAAAAAAGCCAATAAACACAAGAAAAGTTGCTCAACACCACTAACCATAGGGAAATAAATATCAAAACTATGATGAGATGTTACCTTACATCCATCAGGATGGCTACTATGAAAAAAATGTGTTGGTGAGAATGTGGAGAAATTGGAACCCTGTGCACTGTTGGTAAGAATGTAAAATGGTACAGCTGCTGTTGGAAATGACATGGTAGTCCTCAAAAAATTAAAAATAGAATTACATTTTCGAGCATTCCCACTTCTGGGAATTCTTTTTACATCCAAAAGAATTGAAAGCTGGGTCTTGAAGATATATTTGCATATTCATGTTCATAGCAGCATTATTTGCAATAGTCAGGAGGTAGAAGCAACATAAATGTCTATCTACAGATGAATAGATTAGCAAAATGTGGTACATTTAGAATGAATAATATTCAGCCCTAAAAAGGAAGAAAGTCTTGTCACATGGGGCAACATGGATAAATCTTGAAGACAGTATGCTAAGTGAATAAACCAGTCACAAAAAGACAAATACTGTTTAACTTATATGAGGTCTCTAAAGTTGTCAAATTCATAGAAACGGAAAGTAGAATGGTGGTTATAGGGGCAGTGGGAAGCAGGGAATAGGGAGTTATTGTTTAATGACTGTAGAGTTTCAGTTTTTCAGGTTGAAATCTGGAGACAGATGGTGGAGATTATTGCACAACAATGTGAATATACTTAATACCGCTAAACTGTATGCTTAAAAATGATTAAGACTGTAAATTTTGTGTTATATGTATTTTACCACAATTGATAATAAAATATTTTAAAAAGAAGATATAATAATATCAGGAATGAAAGAAGGGACTTGACAGATCCTACAGATGTTAAGAAGATAAGAGAATGTTATAAATCACTTTATACCAGTGACATTGTTGATGAAATAGACACACTGCTTGAAAGACACAAAAACTAAATACTGACTCAAGAAATGGGAAATCTGAATAGCTCTATATATACCAAAGAAATTGAATTCATAATTAACCACCTCACAAATCTCTTAAGCCCAGATGGTATCACTGGTGAATTCTTTAAGGCTTTTATGGAAGAAATTTTATCAATCTTCCCTGAGTTTTTTTTTCCTACATGAAATAGAGAAGGAGGGAATGCTTCCCAAGTCATTTTGTTAGGTCAGTATTACTCTGCTTCCAAAAGAAGACAAAGACCTTACAAGAACAGAAACCTACCTAGCAGCATTCCCTTATCAACATAGATTTTAAAATTCTTAATTATCAAATCAGATCTATTAATAGATGGAGAGAATATTCTGAATAATTTGAGATATAACATTTGAAAATTTATGTATTTCATCATAGTTTTAGAAATATAATCATCTCACTAGATACAGAAAAAGCATATAACAAGATGCAACACTCATCCATGATAAAAACTCTCAGCAAATTAGGAATAGAGGGAACTTCCTCAGCCTGATTCATTATCCATGAGAAATGAAAGCAATTATAGAAAAGAAAAGAAAGTTAGGGGACTTCACTTTCCTGATTTTTAGGCTTAAAATCAAGCTGTAGTAATGAAGACAGTAGTACTGGTGAAAAGATAGATAGATTTATAGAATAGAATAGAAATTCCAGAAGTGAGCCCTCATATACATGGCCATTTGATTTTCCACAAAGATGGCAGTGGAATTGAGGGAAGGAAGGTCTTTTTATCAAATTTATAAATTTTTAATAAATTTTTATAAATTTATCAAATTTTTATAATTTTTTATAAATTTATCAATTTTAATAAATTTTAATAAATTTATCAAATTTTTATAAATTTTTATAAACTTATCAAATTTTTATAAGTATATCAATTTTTTATGAATTTGTATAAATTTTTATAAGTTTATCAAATTTTTATAAATTTTTATAAATTTATCAAATTATGCTGTAAGAACTGAATATCCACTGGGGAAAAACTGAAATGAGTTATAGGCCTAAATGAAAATGCTGAAAGTATAGAGTTTCTAGAAGAAAACAGAAAATCTCTGTGACGTTGGAATAGGCAAAGATTTCTAAAATAAGATATAAAAAAACACAAAACAATGAAGAAAAAATTTACAAACTGAACTATCAAAACTTCTTTTTAAAAAGGCACCATTTGGAAAATTATCTGGCAGGGTACAGAATGGGAGGAAAGTTTTCATCACATATATCTGATAACGGACTTGTGGCTAGAATACATAAAGGATTCTTACAACTTAAGGGAGCACACAATCCAGTTAATGTGCAAAAGAGTTTATAGATACTTCACAAGAGAAAATATGTAAATGGATAGTATACATACATGAAAAGATGGCCAACAGCATTATCAGGGAAATGCAAGTTATAAAGCACAGTGTGATACCACTGCATACCCATTAGAATGGCTAAAATTATAAAGACTGAGAAAACCAAGTATGGTGGTGAGGTGATGAAGCTGAAAGTCTCATACACTGTTGATGAGAGTATAATATTGTACAACCACTCTGGAAAACAGTTTGGCTATTTCTTATAAATTTTAAGATAACTTATCATGTGACCCAGCAATTCTGTTCCTAGATACTTGGTAAAGAGAAATGAAAACATATGTCCACATAAATACTTGAATGTTCATAGCAGCTTTATTCATAATAACCCAAATGGGTAAACAATCTAAATGTCCATCAACACATGAATAGAAAAGCAAATTATGGTTTATGTATATAATGGAATACTACAAAGCAATAATGAACTTTTTTTTTTTTTGAGATGGAGCCTTGCTGTTGCTCACACTGGAGTGCAGTGGTGTGATTTCAGCTCACTGCAACCTCCACCTCCTGGGTTCAAGCAATTCTCCTGCCTCAGCCTCTGGAGTAGCTGAGACTACAAGTGTGCAGCACCATGCCCGGCTAAATTTTGTATTTTTAGTAGAGATGGGGTTTCATCATGTTGGCCAGGCTGGTCCTGAACTCTTGACCTCAGGTGACCCGCCTGCCTTGGCCTCCCAAAGTGCTGGGATTACAGGTATGAGCCACTGCACCTGGCCAATAATAAACTTTTGATATGTGCAACAACATGGAGAAATCTCAGAAATATTCTTGGCCAGGTCAAGCCAGACATAAACATGTACATACTGTTTAATTTCATACATATGAGACTCTCGAAAATACTGCTTGTCTGGAATTGGAGGAAGAGGTAAGTTGACTCTTACCTCTCAGGCTCAAAGAATTTTTGGGTGTGATGGAAATAATATGTATATTGTGGTGGTTACATGTACTTTTGTCAAAACTCATCAAACTGCATTTTACAAGGATATGGTTTTATTGTATGCAAGCTATACCTCAGTAAACAATAAAAATCAGGTAGAGGTGTGGCTGAGTCTTCCATTGTGTGGCTTCTTTCAGCCTGAACCTGTGAACTAAAGGAAGACATTATTCTTTCCCACACACCTGCACAGCCAACAATGGTGAGAGAGGGACTGGAGAACTGCAGTAAACTTTCCCATTCAAAGAGCAGAGAAATGGGAGGCAGATTGCAATGATAGTTTATAGCAGTTCTGAAATCTAGCCAGGCATTTGTTGCCCGTTTCATGATAGGTCTTAGTGCTGCTTCTTGGGAGTGGTTCTTCATGGCTGTTTGCTCTGTTTTTCATGATCTTGGCTGTTCCCTCTGAGCTATCTTTCTGTTACCATAAGAAATAATTTGCTTTCAGCTGAATAGTTTTTTCAGCCTGCTTTCTGTTTGTATGAATTCGGGGAACCAAATGCATATTTTCATCTTGAACTCTTTCAAATGAAGCTATAATTCCTTTAAAAATTTTGCAGCTTTCTGTGTATCAAATTGTAATCCATTCCATTAGACAAACACCATATTCACAAATTTCTTTGAGACAGACTTTCTCTGTTTTGGTCCAGGAATCAGGATGCTGTGGTACAACACCCTTATGATTCTTAGAATCCCTCTTATCTGTCAGAGAGCTTCTAAGAGGTACAACATGGAAACGTTTAGAAGCCTTTTTGTTTTCCTTTTTTTCAGGCATTGCCCAAATCTTTCTGAGGTCTTAACCAAGTGTTTAAAGATGTGTCCTTGAAATTTTGATCCTGAGTCCATATTTTACTGGCAAAACCTTGGATTTGATCTTTGCCCTCGGATTGTTTCTTCCTTCAGAGCTTTTACTAGTGGAAGAAGCTGAGAATGAAAAATAATTTGCTTTTACCATCTTATATTTCCTATGTCGGACATATGAATATATCTCTGGACCCTGCTTGAAATCTGAGCCTTGTCTTCTCTACTTCATTTCTCTTGATTTCTTCTGTTTCATACACAGCTAAAATAATCCATTTGACAACAAAAATCAAATAAAATACCTAGGAATAAATTTAACCAAAGGTGTAAAAGATCTATACACTGAAAACTATAAAACATCAATGAAAAAAACTGAAATGTAAAGATATCCTGTGCTCATGGATTGGAAGAATTAATATTGTTAAAATGTCCATACACAAAGCAATCTACAAATTCAATGCAATCCCTATCAAAACTCCAATGGCTTTTTTCACAGCAATAAAAAATCCGAAAATTCGTATGGAATCACAAAAGACCCCAAATAGCCAAAGCAATCTTGAGCAAGAAGAACAAAGCTGGAGAAATGATGCTTCCTGATTTCAAAATGTATTACAAATCTATGGTAATTGAAACAGTATAATACTGGCATAAAGACAGACATATAGACCAATGGAACAAAATAAAGAGCCCAGAAATAAACCCACACATTTACAGTCAACTGATCTTTCACAAAGGTGCCAAGAACACACAATGGTTAATGGATAATCACTTCAATAAATGGTGTTAGGAAAACCGGAAGTCTACATGCAGAAAAAGAAAATTTGGCCCTCATCTTGCAGCATACACAAAAATCAACTAGAAATGGATTAAAGACTTAAACATAAGATCTGAAGCTGTAAACGACTAGAAGAAAACACAGGGGGAAAACTTCTTGACATTGGTCTAGGCAATAATTTCTTAGATATAACCCCAAAACACAGGCAACTAAAGCAAAGATAGACAAATGGGATTTTATCAACTTAAAAATCTCCTGCACAGCAAACAATCAACAGAGTGAAGAGACAAGCTACAGAATCAGATAAAATATTTGCAAGCCACATATGTGATAATAGGTTAATATTCAATCTATATGAAGTACTCAACTGCCGCAAAACAACCCAATTTTAAAATGGGCAAAGAACTTGAATACACGTTTCTCCAAAGTGGACATACGATATATAACATGTTCAACATCACGAATCATCAGCAAAATGCAAATCGAAACCACATGAGATATCACTCACACCTGTTAGAATGACTGTTATCAAAAAAAAGTTATTGGCCGGGCGCGGTGGCTCACGCTTGTAATCCCAGTACTTTGGGAGGCCGAGGCGGGCGGATCATGAGGTCAGGCGATCGAGACCACAGTGAAACCCCGTCTCTAATAAAAATACAAAAAATTAGCCGGGCGCGGTGGCGGGCGCCTGTAGTCCCAGCTACTCAGAGAGGCTGAGGCAGGAGAATGGCATGAACCCGGGAGGTGGAGCTTGCAGTGAGCCGAGATTGTGCCACTGCACTCCAGCCTGGGTGACAGAGCAAGACTCCGTCTCAAAAAAAAAAACAAAACAGTTATCAAGTGTTGTCCAGGATTTGGAGAAAAGGGAATCTTTGTCCACTCTTGGTAGGAGCATAAATTGATATAGCAATTATGAAAAACAGTATGGAAGTTCCTCAAAAAATCAAAAATAGAACTACCTTATGATTCAGCAAATCCCTCTTCTGGGTATAAAGCTAAAGAAAATGAAATCAGGATCTCAAAAAGCTGTCTGTACTCCTGTGTTCACTGCAGCATTATTCACAATAGTCAGGATGTGGAAACAACCTATATGTTCATCTACAAATGAATGGATTAACAAAATATGATATATACATAAAACAGAATATTATTCAACATTAATAAAATGAAATGCTATCATATGTGACAAGATAGATGAAGCTGGAGGACTTTTGCTGAGTTAAATAGCCAATCACAATAGAATAAATACTATACAGTAGTCAAACTTATAGAAGAGGAGAGTAGAATGGTAGCTGCCAGGGGCTTACAGACGGGGAAAATGGGGAGTTGCTGTTCAATGCATATAAAATTTCAGCTACAGAAAATGAAAACGTTCTAGAAGTCTGCTGCACAACACTGATTATAGCTGCAATACTGTGCTGTACACTTAAAATCTTAAGTAGATCTCATGTTGCGTATTTTTACCACAATAAATAAAAAAACTATTTTAAAAAGGGAAATTTCTAAAATGTTTATTTAATTTTTGTTTTCAATATGATTCAAGCAGACATTTCATATGTGAAAAGGGGATGAACAGTCTGATGATAACAATGTGCTTACAATTGAAAAACATGATTACTAAATCTGAAAATCACGATGGAAACAGAAAACAGCAGATTAAATATTACAGAAAATCAAATCAGTGAATTAGAAAACCAGCTCAAAAAGTTCTCTGAGAAAACAAAAGAAAAAAATAAAAACATGGCTATAACTAATGGAAGTGTAAGAGATGAAGAATATAGATTCAAAATCCCCAATACAGAGATAATATGTATTCCAAGAGGAAATAGAAACTGGAGAAGCAATAAAGAAATAGTACTCACAATGCTCATCAAGATTATATGGAAAAGAGCCTTAAAGAATGAACTTAGGGCTGGGCACAGTGGCTCACGCCTGTAATCCCAGCACTTTGGGAGGCTGAGGTGGGCAGATCACTTGAGGTCAGGAGTTTGAGACCAGCCTGACCAACATCGTGAAACCCCAACTCTACTAAAAATAAAAATAAAAATAAATTAGCCAGGCATAGTGGTGTGTGCCTGTAATCCCAGCCACTCGGGGAGGCAGGAGAATTGCTTGAACCCAGGAGGTGGAGGTTGCAGTGAGCCAAGATTGCACCATTGCACCCCAGCCTGGGCAACAAGAGCAAAAATAACAGTAAATGGGATTGCTCTCTTGATTTCTTTTAGGATAATTCATTGTTAGTGTAAAGAAGTGCTACCGATTTTTGTATGTTGGTTTTGTATCCTGAAATTTTACTGAATTCATTTATTAGTTTAAATAGTTATTTAATGCAGTCTTTAGGGTTTTCTGCATATACGATTATGTCATCTGCAAATAGAAACCATTTTCCTTTTTACTTTCTGATTTGGATGCCTTTTTCTTGCCTGACTACTCTGGCTAGGACTGCTGTACTATTTAATAGGTGGTGACAGTGAGCCTTCTTGCCTTGTTCTTGATCTTAGAGAAAAAGCTTTTTTTAGCTTTTCACTGTTCGAGTATTATGCTAGGTATGGGCTTTGTCATATATGCATTTTATTATTTTGATGTACATTCCTTCTGTACTGAGTTTATTGAGTTTTTATCATAAAAGAATGTTGAATTTTGTCATACTCTTTCTGCATCGATCCAAATGATCATACAATCTCTATTCTTCATTGTTAATGTGGGGTATCACGTTTATTGTTTAGCATATATTATACCATCCTGGCATCTTAGGGATAAATCCCACTTGATTATGGTGTATGATTCTTTTAATGTGCCATGGAATTCAGTTTGCTAGTATTTTGTTGAGGATTTTTGCATCTATGTTCTTCAGGTATATTGGCTTGTAATTTTCCTTTATTGTAGTGTCTTTGGTTTTGGTATCAGGGTAATGCTGGCTTTGTAAAATGAATTTGGGAGTATTCCCTCTTCTTCAGGGTTTTGAATGGGTTTGAGGAGGATTGGCATTACTTCTCAAATGTTTGGTAGAATTCACCAGTGAAGTCATCTGGTTCTGGGCTTTTCTTGGTTGGGAGATTTTTAATTACTGATTCAGTTTCCTTACTAATTATTGGTCTGTTCATATTTCTGTTCTTCATGATTCAATCTTGGTAAGTTTTGCATTTCAAGTAATTTGCTCATCTCATCTGGGTTATCCAATACATTGGCATACTGTTGCTCTTAGTACTTTCTTACAGTTCTTTTTAGTACTTTTTTTTTTTTTTTCTCTTGAGATAGGTTCTCACTCTGTCACCTAGGCTGGAGCACAGTGGTGCAATCACTGCTCACTGCAGCCTTGACCTCTTGGGCTGAAGCAATCCTACCTCATCCTCCCAAGTAGCTGGGACCTCAGGTGTGTGCCACCACATCCAGCTAATTTTTATTATTATTATTTTTTGTAGAAATGAGGCTCACTATGTTGCTGAGGCTGCTCATGTACTACTGGGCTCCAGCAGTCCTCCTGCCTCAGCCTCCCAAAGTGTTGGGATTACAGGCATGAGCCACTGCACCCAGTCATTCTTTTTATTTCTGTTAAATTGAATGTAATGTCTTATCTTTCATTTCTGATTTTAGTTGTTTAGTCTTCTCTCCTTTTTTCTTATTCTGTGTAGCCAAAGGTTTTTCAATTTTGTTGATCATTTCAGTAAATCAACTCTTAGTTTCATTTTCTCTGTTGTTTTTCTATTTTCTGTTTTATCCCTGCCCTAATCCTTACTATTAATATTTACTTCCTTCTGCTGGCTTTGAGTTTAGTTTGTTCTTTTTTTAGTTCCTTAAGGTGTACATCTAGGTTGTTAGAGTTTTTTTCTTTTTTAATATAAGCTTTTACAGTTGTAAATTTTCCTCTTAGCACTACTTTCACTGAAACCTACACATTTTGGTATGTTGTATTTTTGTTTTCATTTGTCTCAAGATATTTTCTAGTTTCCTTTATTTTGCTTTCTGATTTGACTTGTTGATTGATGAGAATTTGTTGTTTCATTTTCACACATTTGTGGACTTAATAAGTCATTTTGGGCTGGGCGTGGTGGCTCAAGCCTGTAATCCCAGCACTTTGGGAGGCTGAGGCGGGTGGATCATGAGGTCAGGAGATTGAGACCATCCTGGCTAACACGGTGAAACCTCGTCTCTACTAAAAATACAAAAAATTAGCTAGGTGTGGTGGCGGGCGCCTGTAGTCCCAGCTACTCGGGAGGCCGAGGCAGGAGAATGGCGTGAACCCAGGAGGCAGAGTTTGCAGTGAGCCGAGATTGCGCCACTGCACTCCAGCCTAGTGATAGAGCCAGACTCCGTCTCAAAAAAAAAAAAAAAAGTCATTTTGTTAATTGCTTTCTGACTGTTATATAGTTCCTTTGTTCATTTCTTCCTTATATTTCTTTGTGATCTGATGATTTGTTTGTTGTTGTTGTGGTTTGCTTTGATTTTTTAAAAATGTTTTGTGTACCTACTATATTTAAAGAATTTGTGTTACCATAAGGCTTACATAAATCATCTTATAGTTGTAACAACCTATTTTAAGCTGATAACTTCGATTGCATTAAAAAATTCAATACTTTTACTCACTCACACACTTTGTTATTAATGTCCCAGTTTTCACCTTTTAATATGCTGTATTCATTAACAAATTATTTTGTGGTATGAAACCATCCAAGTTGTCCCATAAAATGGATGTTTATGGTTTTTTTTTGAATAAACATAGAAGTTAACCCACCCAGTCTTAACACTGGAGAAACTTAACGGTTGTCTTATTTGAGTTCCTTTCTCTGGAAACCAACCGTCACGTATTCCAGATAGTATCAAGGAACTGAAACTTACCAAATCACTGCATCTAGACAATGTTATGCCAGACCCCTCACTTATCATGATTGCCTAACCAACCATCTGCTTCCTGTTGACGAACTCCGCTTCCTTACCACTCCCTAATTTCTGTTTTCCCACAGGTAGTTAACATTTCTTCCCTCTATATAAACTAATTTTAGTTGGGCGAGGAGATGGATTGGATACTGATCTCCCATATCCTTGGCTTCAGTGCCCAAATAAAGCCTTCTTCCCTAGCGATACTCACTGTCTCATTGATTGGCTTTCTGTGCAGTGAGCAGTGGGACCTAGACTGGACTCCTTGTGTTTCGGTAACAGTTATAGTTATTTTTAAGATTTTCATCTTTTCATTTTTATGTTGAAGTTGAAAATGATTTATGTACCACTATTATATCAATAGAGTAATCTATATTTTATATATAATTACTTTTATCAGTGCGTTTCATATTTTCATGTGTTTTCATGCCACTAACTAGTGTCCTTTCATTTCAACTTGAAGAACTCCCTTTAGAATTTCTTTTAAGTCAAGTGTAGTGGTGATGAACTCCTTCAACTTTTGTTTGTCTGGGACTGTATCTCTCTTTCATTTTTAAAGGACAGATTTGCATGGTATATAATAATATCCTTGACTGGCAGTTTTTCTCTTTCAGTACTTTGAATATATCATCCCATTCTCTCCTGGCCTATAAGTTTCTGTTGAAAAGTCCTTTTACAGTTTTATGAGTCTCCTTTGTATGTAGTGAGTTGCTTTTCTCTTTTGGATTTCAAAATTCTTTGTCTTTGACTTTTGGCAATTTGATTATAATGT
>NW_026652345.1:19698-26337 GCF_009828535.3 Hylobates moloch | reverse complement strand
TAAAAAACTTTGAGTTTCATAAATCTGGATGTCCATTTTTCTCCTTAGATTAGTTCTTTAAATAAGCTTACTGCTTTTCTCTCTCTTCTCTTTCTCTGACTTTAGTAATATGTAAATTGGCCTGCTTGATAGTGTCTCATAAGTTTCTTATGTCTTTTAAAAACATTTTTGCTCTGTGGAATCTATAATTTCAAATGTCCTGTCTTTGAGTTTACTGATTCTTTCTTGTACTTGATCAAGGCTGCTGTTGACCCCCTTTAGTTAAATTTTTAGTTCAGTTATTGTAATCTTCAGCCTTCAAATTTTTCTTTTTAAAAATATTTTGTTTGTTAAAATACTCATTTTGTTTATGCATAATTTATCCTAAGCTTATTGAATATTTTGATTATGGTTATTTTTAATTCTTACCAGCTAATCCATTTACCTTCATTTCTTTGGGGTTGGTTTCTGAAGATTTGTTACTTTCTTTGGGCCATTTTTCATTTTCCTTGACCCTTTGTATTAATGTCTGCATATTTGAAAAACAGCCACTTCTTCCAGTCTTTATGGATTGGCTTTGTACAGGGGCAGACCTTCAGGAATCGGCCTGAGTAGAGATTCTGGAGTCCTCATAAACTTTTTCTGTGGATATGTCTTCTCTGGACTTCGGTGTGTAAATTTCTAAATAGTGGGATTTGCTGGTTTCTGTTTTTAGGAGATCATAATCTCTTGTTCCTTCTATTCTGTGTCTTGTACTATGGGCCTTCTGGAGCTAGTAGCATACTGGCTCAATCCTTTTTTGGTTATTACTTGCTTTTTTATTTTCAGCTGCCCCTAGGCACTTAGTTTATGCTGCATCCCACCAGTGCTTCAAGACAGATGAGACAGAAACAAGTTCCTTGGGCAGTCCCCCAAGAGTCTGAATGTTGGATATATGCTTTAGTCTTCTCTTTCCCTCCCCAGGGAGAAGCTGTGGACCATGAGTTTTTCTAATTGTGTCATGCTGAGCCAGGGGTAGGAGCTCTGGCCGTGAGTGCTTACTAGTCCAAACCACCACCTTTGTTCTTAGTGGTCCCCAGGCATTTAGAGAATACTAGTCCTGTGAGTACTTGCAGAATCCTGTCCCTTAGGCAGCCCCTTCCAAAAGCCAGAATGTTGGACAGATGCTTCAGCTTTTTCCTTCCCCAGGGAGAGGTTGGGACTGGGAGTTTCCACCTACTATTTCTGAGCTGGTGGGAGGGGCTATGGTCAGTTACTGCATACTAGTCCAAACCGGAGGCTTTGTTCTCAGCAGTTCCCAACCTGGGACCTTTTCCTGTCAGAGCTAAGATTCAGCCAAGACAGCAACAAGTCCCTTAAGTAACCTTGCTTATGGCGCAAGAGGATTCCACAAATTTTACTAGTGGCTTCAGTGTGGTTGGTTTCATGCTTGCCTGGGGTACAGGAGCCTCTCATCTGGTCTCTGGATGTCTCACAAAGGGAATTTTGGTCCATGTATTGTTGTTGAATTTATGTGTCCATTGAGAGAAGGAGAGTCTTGCTGACATCACCCCCTAAAGTAATTTTCTTTTACAGGAGGACATTTGATTGGTCTTCCTTTAGGCTTTATATCTTTTATATATAAAATATCATTCCTTATTTCTTTATCTGTACAAGGATAAGTTTATATTTTTCTAGTATTAAGAATCAGCATTGATACTTTGAGAGTGTTTGTGAATTCCTGTTGAAATATTTTCTCATTAGCAAAAAGTGAAAGGGAAAATTTATATTCTCCTAGTTTTATGGCTTAAGAGTAAAGGGCATGTCAGGGAATGTTACAAATGTACTCAATTTTTTCTTTCCATGTTGGTTTTGGCATCCTGAAATTAATTGAGGCACAATACCGCTTTTCTGCTTGACACAAGTACCATATTATGAGCTCACTGTGATCAGGTCCCCTGTACCAGTCGTAGGTTGTCCTTATAAGCACCAGGAGTTGCTGTTCTGTGTGGCGTGTGGCACTTGTTATTCATAAAAAGGCTTTTAAGGTTGAACTTTTCTCCCACTTTCTGTTTTCACTGTTCACCCAGACCACCAGCGCCATCACTGAATTTCAGCCTTTGTACTTACTTAGAGTTTAAGTTGTTTCCAGCTGGAGACAGTCTTATGGCAGAAAATGAAACTTCTGTACCTAATGTCCTGTTTTTCTTGTGCCAGCCAGATTTTAACAATGATACCGACCTTCTCCTTCAGTTGACTCAAATGCCTTCACAAGAAGCTGGCTTCCACAATGCCTCTCCATTACTTGGCCTTCATTGGTGCACGTATTAGGGGTAACATAATAAGTTTAGTTAATAATAATGGACATGTTGAATTGGAAGGAGGGCTATTCAATTTGTATTTGTAATGGGTTTGGAGGCCAAGAGAGAAATTTGGACTACAGATGTAGATTTTGTAAGCAAAACTTATTATTTGAAAAACTAATACATTGGATCATCCAGAGAAAGCATGTAAAATTAAAATAAATTAGACACAGAACTCTGGGATCACAGCATGTATGGATGGGCAAAGAAAGCTAGTGAAGGCTATTGTGAAGGGGATCTCTGAATGATAGGATGAGAACCATGGAAAAATGGTTTTTGTTTGTTCGTTTGTTTTTAGACAGGGTCTCACTCTGTCACCCAGGCTAGAGTGCAGTGGAACAGTCACAGCTCACTGTAGCCTCAACCTCCCGCAGGCCTCAAGTGATCCTCCTACCTCAGCCTCCCAAGTAGCTGGGACCACAGGCATGTACCACCACGCCCGACTGACTACTTTTTGTCACATGTTGCCCAGGCTGGTCTCAAACTCCTGAGTTTAAGCAATAGGCTGACCTTGGCCTCCCAAAGTGCTGGGATTACAGTTGTGAGCTACTGCACCTGGCCAGAGAATGGTTTTATGGAGCCATTGAATTCAGCATCTTTAAACTACTGTCTCTAATGTTTTAGTGACATCAACTAAATTAAGGACAGATTATGACTCATGTGCTTGAGTGTCTAGGAGACTGTTGATGACCTTAGTTATAGCACTTTTGGGATGAATGCAAGTCATATTGTAGTTGATTGAAAAATATATGACAAGTTAGAGCATGGATGCAATAACATTTTTGAAAATTTATTGTGAGGGTAAAGAGTTTGGTACAGAAGGACAGCTACAAGTGAATCAAGAGGGTGTGTTGTTTTATGTATGCAACCCTGTGCAATAAATAGATAAATATTTCAGGCTCCTTTTTACATTAGTATTTTTTTATGAGAAGAATTTTAGTATTAAGCATTTTTCAATTTTTAAGTATAGATCTTTTTATGATTATTTAATCTATTCTTAAAGAAGAATAGGCCACTGCTTAGTATGACATATCAGGTTACCTCTCCTCATAGAGTTTTAAATGCTTATATCAGCTGATGCACATTGACTGGTATAATTATACTCAAAATATTAACTTTGCCCATTTTTCTCATTTGCTTTTAACTATTTGGATGTTTATGATACTGAATAGGGGTATAAAAAATAAGCAGCTCTCTTTAAAACAGCTTTTTCAGCCATTTTACGTTACTTATTAACTAGTCTAAGGAATGTTATTCTATCAGTTTTAGTTACAAAATACATTCATTTTAATATTGTCTTTTGAATTAATATTCTGTCTTTTGGAAATACTTAGCATAGGTCACAGTTTGTGAAGGAAATCCTGATATGGTTTGTGGTTGAATGTTAGTGACTTTAATTCGTTGTATAATGGTTATTTTCCATTTAATGTATCTTGAAGCAGTTGTTCAGAGAATAGGTGTTCATAATCATGGAACTTTCATTGAAGTGGTTTGAATAAAATCATATAAGAGAGACTCCAGGCTAAAGGAGGCCATTTAAGAATGTATTTTACATGATATTTATATTAGAGAAGAGTCTTTTTGATGAAGTCGATTTAAACTTGTTTCCTACTTACTCTGCATTTCACATTTTACCTAAATTAACATGGTGTGTTTTTAAATAGAAGACTTTGATATATCTGTGGTTTCTGACATGCTATCAAATTAATTAAAACTTTAAACTACATGAAGGTTTTGTTATTTTATATATTTTAAGGCTTCATGTTGATGTGGAACGTGAATCCAACCAAGTTTGCTGACCTTAAAACAATATTCTTCCCGTAGAATATATGCTTCATTTTCTCTCTTTTTACATTTGGGAAAATGGGAAAGGAGGAGAAAAGATTTAAATACAGGTGATTTATTATAGTCTGACTTAAAAATAGCATTTGCATAAGCAAGTCTGTGGCATTTATGTAACCTCTTATAATTTAAATGAAATGAAATATAAATAAAATGGTTATTTGTATTTCTTTTCCTTTTTTTTTTGATGTGGAACATCATTTTGTGTGTGTGTATATTTTTGTTGTTGTTGTTGTTGTTGTTGTTTGAGATGAGTCTCGCACTGTCTCCCAGGCTGGAGTGCAGTGGCACAATCTCAGCTCACTGCAACCTCTGCCTCCCAGGTTCAAGTGATTCTCCTTGCCTCAGCCTCCCAAGTAGCTGGGATTACAGGCACTCGCCACCATGCCCGGCTATGGAACATCATTGTTAATACAAACTATCATCTCATTTCCAAGGGAAAAAAAATGGTAATCCTAGATTCTAATACTCTGTGTCCTCTGAATTCTCCAAATGGTGATTGTGATTATTTTGGTCTCTTAGCAGGGAACAGTACGCTGGGAAGCTCCGAATGAGATCACATTCCTTGAGTCCAACTCAAAGAGAAGATGGACAAAATAATATCCCAAAGATTTGTGTAAGATGAGATTTTACTTTTGTTTGGTTTTTGCTTGTTGTTTTAAAATAGCTGAACAAAGTTTTAATTTCATTTGTTGAAGTGCCAATGATTGCTTCAAAACAGAATAAAGTTGGATGATTCTGGTGAACATCCTGATGTCAAAGAAAGTGGGGTGTTTGGTATATAGTGTAGTATCCCTTCTACTTCCTCAGTGATTCTGAGGTGTTATATTCATCAATCTGTTGTTTCTCCTGTGTATCAAAGAATAACATTTTCCCTTTATTCAGAATATATGTGGAAATGATTATATACCCGATGATCATAAAATTAAGAAGAAACTGGAATTAACCTGTAGTGAAGTAGGGAACACTGCTTTTCTAATGAAGGTAAACTGTGTATATTTTGAAATACGAATGTCTGTCTTGCATCTATTTGTTCAACATAGATTTAGTTTGGACAAGGTGCTAATGAGCACTCCAGTTAGCGTTTTTTTGTTTTGTTTTGTTTTGTTTTTTTGAGATGGAGTCTCACTGTTGCCCAGGCTGGAGAGCAGTGGTGCAATCTTGGCTCCTCACTGCAACCTCCGCCTCCTGGGTTCAAGCCATTCTCCTGCCTCAGCCTCCCAAGTAGCTGAGACTACAGGCATGTGCCGCCGTGCCTGGCTAATTTTTGTATCTTTAGTAGAGACAGGGTTTCACCATGTTGACCAGGCTGGTATTGAACTCCTGACCTCAAGTGATCCGCCCGCCACAGCCTCCCAAAGTGTTGGGATTATAGGCATGAGCCACTGCGCCCAGCCCCAGTTAGCTTTGAAAAGAGAAACACTGTGCCTGCTTATTCCAGTCTTTATTGCCTAACTCTGGCTGTCTTGAGTTACATGACTTTTAGTTACAAGAGAAAGCATGTGTAACACATGACTGTTTTTGTTTTAGTTTTTTTGAGACACAGTCTTGCTCTGTCGCCCAGGCTGGAGTGCAATGGTACCTGCATGATCTCGGCTCACTGCAAACTCCGCCTCCCGGATTCACGCCATTCTCCTGCCTCAGACTCCCGAGTAGCTGGGACTACAGGCGCCTGCCACCACACCCGGCTAATTTTTTGTATTTTTAGTAGAGACGGGGTTTCACCGTGTTAGTCAGGATGGTCTTGATCTCCTGACCTCGTGATCCGCCCGCCTCGGCCTCCCAAAGTGCTGGGATGACAGGCGTGAGCCACTGCACCCGGCCAACACATGACTGTTTTAGCACTAGCACTATAAACATAACTTATTGCATTTTATCGAATGATAATTTGGAATTAAAAAAATATAAAGGGCAGCATATTTTAAATAGTGATAAACTACAATCATTATATTTATTCAGAATAAGCAAGGCAGGTACATTTTCTTATTTAAGAAATTCTTGTTGATGAGAAAAACATACAAAAAGCAGAGGACCACTAGTAGAAGTGATAATGAATTTTAATATAGTATTATAAATAACAATACAGTATTGTATTGAAAAGAAATGTAGAAACTCAGTAAAATATGAAGAACATTTTAGTGCATTTAAAAAATTACTTCATAGTAATTTAAATGACCATAGATATAAATAGATACATTTGTTAGCAATTAAGCCTTCTAAAAGCATGAGAATGCTGTATCAACAAATCTAATTTTAAAATATACTTTCTGGGCTGTAAAATAGCCATTCTTTTCCACAGACTTACCTTTCTAAGTTTTTACGGTTTTCTGGTCATTGTCAATTTCTGGGCACAGATCTTAGGTTGTCTCTAGTTCATTATAGTTTTAATCTGGGGCTGATAAATGTGTAATACAAAAATTATACATGAGGGAAAAAAGCATGGAATTGTTATGTTTTAAAAAGTGAAGAATCACCA
>NW_026652345.1:0-19650 GCF_009828535.3 Hylobates moloch | reverse complement strand
TTGGGTTTTTTGTTTTGTTTTTGTTTGTTTGTTTTTTTTTTTTTTTTGAGACGGAGTCTTGCTCTGTCACCCAGGCTGGAGTGCAGTGGCGTGATCTTGGCTCACTGCAAGCTCCGCCTCCTGGGTTCACACCATTCTCCTGCCTTAGCCTCCTGAGTAGCTGGGATTACAGGTGCCCACCACCACGCCCGGCTAATTTTTTGTATTTTTAGTAGAGACGGGGTTTCACTGTGTTAGCCAGGATGGTCTTGATCTCCTGACCTCGTGATCCACCCGCCTTGGACTCCCAAAGTGCTAGGATTACAGGCATGAGCCACCGTGCCCAACCATAATTGTGTTTTTATGATGTGAGTCCAAAGATTATTTATCTTTATATTCAGTGTATGGGTGAGAATTAATTTAAGAACAAAGAGCTTCTTGGACATCAGCACAAAACTTCCCTGTTAACCAATTTTTATGAGAATAATTCATCTTTTCACGTCGCCCCTGTCCCCCACAACACACTTTAAACCTACTGTGGTATGCCACAATTAAAACTTTTTGTAAAAGAACTTAAAGAGAAGAGCCTGGATTGATTTTTAATTTTTTTTTTTTTTTTGAAATCTAGTTACTGTGTGAATATGTTGTTAAGGCAGCACATAGCCCTAAGCAGTCATTACTTAGAACTAAGAACTCTAGTTCAGTTGTAACCTAATCTTTTCCTTTGAGGGCAATACAGCATTACCAGACAAGCACACAAAACTCTCATTGCGCTGAATGACATGTATTTTGTCCTTTTTTTCTCCCTCCCTTCCCACTTCTTTCTCTTCTTTTCCTCCCTCTCTTCCTCCGCTTTCCCTTCTTTTCCTCCTTTCCTTTCTTCCTTCTTTCCTTTTTTCCTTCCTTCCTCCCTTCTTTCCTGTCCTTCCTCTTTATTTCCCGTTTTATCTCTTCTATCTTTTCCCCTTTTATCTTTTCCATCTTTTCCTTTTATTTCTTCCATCTTTCCTTCCTCTCCTCTTCCTTTTTCCCTTTTGTATTTCAGGAAGCTTGTTCGAAAAAATCTCCTGTTTCTTTGGATGATAGTGACATTGAAGCTCGCCTTAATAGTTGGAATCTTGGGGTAAAAAAAATATTTGCTTTATGTATATATAGATATGTCAAAATCATATTGTATGTGGATAATATCTGAACTAATTTGATTTTATTCAGTGAATGTTGGATGTTAGAGATATGTTACTGTGTGGCCTTGAGAAGAGCTTAAGTATAGGAAATAAATAACATTCTGAACAAACATAAAATAGTCCCTGTCTCCAACAAGCTAACTTTCTTATGTGTGAAATAAGAGATATACACATGAAATAGTTAAATAATAATAAATAATAATTAAAGTTAGTATATGGTAGAATACCAAGATGAGTTATGTGAGTCACCCGAGGTGGAGGGGAGGGAAGGGAGAACTTGAAGCAACACGGCCATTTGGGTTAAAAACACTCAAGGGGACCCCATGGATGAGCAGCTGTTACGGAAAACAGTTTATAGAGGCTGAGGGTCGTGAACGTATTTGGTGAGGTAGAGAAGTGGGAATTGGAGGCAGAAATAGGCACGAAGAAAGATGTGGTGGGGTAAGTGAGCTGTTGTGATTGGGTGTTTGGAATTTATGTATGGAATCTGTGGGCACTGTGTCAGGCTGCGTTGCATTGGAGCTTTGAATGCTAAATTGAGAAGTTTAGCTTTTAAATTTTAGGCAATATTGAGCCCTGGATTTTTTTTTTCTCATTTCACTTTACATAAATGCTAACTGTTTAAATGCTTTTTTAATTTTTTTATTTTTTAATTTTTATTTATTTATTTATTTTTATTTTTATTATACTTTAGGTTTTAGGGTACGTGTGCACAATGTGCAGGTTTGTTACATATGTATACATGTGCCATGTTGATTTCCTGCACCCATTAACTCGTCATTTAGCATTAGGTATATCTCCTAATGCTGTCCCTCCGCCCTCCCCCAACCCCACAACAGTCCCTGGAGTGTGATGTTCCCCTTCCTGTGTCCATGAGTTCTCATTGTTCAATTCCCACCTATGAGTGAGAACATGTGATGTTTGGTTTTTTGTCCTTGTGATAGTTTACTGAGAATGATGTTTTCCAGTTTCATCCATGTCCCTACAAAGGATATGAACTCATCATTTTTTATGGCTGGTAGTATTCCATGGTGTATATGTGCCACATTTTCTTAATCCAGTCTATCGTTGTTGGACATTTTGTTGGTTCCAAGTCTTTGCTATTGTGAATAGTGCCACAATAAACATATGTGTGCATGTGTCTTTATAGCAGCATGATTTATAGTCCTTTGGGTATATACCCAGTAATGGGATGGCTGGGTCAAATGGTATTTCTAGTTCTAGATCCCTGAGGAATCGCCACACTGACTTCCACCATGGTTGAACTAGTTTACAGTCCCACCAACAGTGTAAAAGTGTTCCTATTTCTCCACATCCTCTCCAGCACCTGTTGTTTCCTGATTTTTTAATGATGGCCATTCTAACTGGTGTGAGATGGTATCTCACTGTGGTTTTGATTTGCATTTCTCTGATGGCCAGTGATGATGAGCATTTCTTCATGTGTTTTTTGGCTGCATAAATGTCTTCTTTTGAGAAGTGTCTGTTCATGTCCTTTGCCCACTTTTTGATGGGGTTGTTTGTTTTTTTCTTGTAAATTTGTTTGAGTTCATTGTAGATTCTGGATATTAGCCCTTTGTCAGATGAGTAGGTTGCAAAAATTTTCTCCCATTCTGTAGGTTGCCTGTTCACTCTGATGGTTAACTGTTTAAATGCTTTGAGGAAACAACAAAAAGTGCTTAAAATGATTTTAGAATATGTTTTATTATAAAAATAATTTATAATTTGAAAAATATAGAAAATCAGAGGAATAAAAATCAACAGAGACCTGTGTTAACATTTTGTTATATAACATACCTTTTCCTCCCTTTTTTCTGTGTGTTTTTATAAGATTCAACAAATTTATTATAAATGCTATCTTATATGCAATTTAACATTTTATATGAGTTTATAAGAATTCTATATAAATGACTGTGAATGGTAGCATTTATTTTTCTTTTGGATGGATATTCCATAAACTTTTTAAGTATTCTGCTATTTTTGGACATCTGAATTGCTCCCAGTTTGTTTAACACAAGTAATTTTGCAGTAAAATTCCGTATAAGAATCTTTTTATACATATTTGGTTGCTTTCTTAGCTTACATTACATCTTTGTTACATTGTCTTCCAGAAAGTTCGTATCAGTTTCAACCAGCCGTATCAGTTGTCCATTTTCTTCCACCAGCAGTATATCAGTTGTCCATTTTCCACCTATTCACTGACATTAGGGATTGTTATTTCAAAAAACTTAAAAACTTCCTACTAATAATGATCTTTAATGAAAGCAGTGCTTTAGGAAAATTGACTTGGTGGGAATATGAAAGTTCTATTGGATATGAGTAGAAATGGAGACAAGGTCCTGATTATCTTTTAGGTCTTTTTTTTTTTTTTTTTTTTTTTTTTTTTTTTTTTTTGAGACAGAATTTTGTTGTGTCACACAGGCTGGAGTGCAGTGGTGCTATCGTGGCTCACTGCAACCTCCACCTCCTGGGTTCAAGCAATCCTCCTGCCTCAGCCTCCCAAGTAGCTGGGATTACAGGTGCGTGCCACCATGCCTGGCTAATTTTTGTATTTCTAGTAGAGACGGGGGTTTCACCATGTTGGTCAGGCTGGTCTCGAACTCCCGACCTTTAGGTGATCTGCCCACCTCGGCCTCCCAGAGTGCTGGGATTACAAGTGTGGGCCATCACGCCTGGCTGTTTTAGGTCTTTATAGTGGACTGCATGTTAGTTTGATTGCTGGGAGGAGGGAAAGGTAAAAAGGAAAAACTTTTGAGAGAGTAAAATGTGCTAAGTGACTGAAAGGCTGAACTGAAGGACACCTAAAGGCTTGGTTCTGAGAAACGGAAACGTTGGCCTTTTGTCAGTTAATTGACTGTCAGACGAGGGCGGACCCATTTTAACGGTTTTAATTTAGATAGTGGAGTTTGAAAACTGGTAAGGTTAAATGGGGTAGTTCAAGGCCTAGAGCTTCTTGAGAGTCAAGAGCTGGAGGTATATGTTGGAGTCACACTGTTTGAGGAGGCAGCTGCGCCCAGAGACTAGGACAGCTCTAATCTTTGGAGAGCTCAGAGAGTCAGGAGGTCTGGGTGGAGAGCAGAGTGAGGGAGGATGTCTGGCTCGTGGAATGGGCACAGTTAGAAGGTTGGGAAATGGATAGGAAATTAAAGTAATGTGGGCCTCCTATTAATTTTGGGAGTTTTCTAGAGAAAGAGAGAAGTAGAATTGATGAGAGAAGCATAATAAATCAAAAGAAAAACATTTTCATGTTTTAAGGTGCAGGGGAAGTTGCCATTGGAGGGAAGTGCTGTTACCAGTGTGGGAGAAGAGCACAGGAAATCCTTCAGAAAGACAAATTCCTTTTGCCAGAGAGCAACATCAAAGTGGAAAAGAAAATTCTGGAGCTATCCTTTTAAACTCGCCTTTGCCCTTAGCCACTTGAAACATGATATACATTACTTAGCACATAGAGTACTTTTCACGGTTGTTTAACTGTTCTGAGAATTAAATCTTTCCTTGGTATCAATAAAATTAAAATAAAACATTTAAGATATTGTGAGGTAATACCTTAAAAGTAGGTCTGTCTAGGGTTTTGTTCGCATTTTTATTGTTCAAATACACTAACTGTAAAATATAAAAGTCTTGTATTTTTATATATTTATACCATATAGGCATTAATCAGGCTGAGCTGTATCTCTTTAAGTAGAATAATTTAAGTATTCAATTTATTAGAAAGCTTAGATTTTGCTTTGATTTTAGTTTTGTATGAGAATGTGTGACTGGCTTGTTTTCTTTCTTCCTCTAAGTGATCCATTAGTAGCCAGAGTTAATTTTTGTGCTCTGGACTACGGATACATTTTTTATATTACTGGTGTTACTGTCAACACCTTCATTCAGATGCCTTAGATGTTATAGAATTTGAATTTTCTAGTTTTTGTTAAAAAATCAAATTTTTCCCAAATATGTTCTTTATTTTCCCAGAAATCAAATTCCCAAATATATTCTTTATTTTCCCAGGAGTATGTTAGTATTTTTTCTAAGAATACATAATTCAAATAGAGATTTATTTATTAAAAACTAGCAACGATATTTTTCTCTTGTATTTTTTCTTAATATTTAACTTTTTCAACATTTAGTTTTTGTGACGCTTTCTTGCTTACTCAATATATTGTATACCTATTTTGTGTCTGACTCTCTAAGTCACAAGCTGAATGGTTGTGCTGTGGGTATTCGCTATTCGTAAGTTCATTTGAGTACTTGCATGGATGGAGGCTTTGGAACATTCTCCCTTTAGTGACTCATGGATCATTGTGAAACACTCTATGTGTACCCATTTGAAAAAAAACTTTAAAAATTATGTCTTATTTGGTTTTTCAAGTTTTAGATTCTATTATTTATTTTGCGATTAATGTAATATCTTAAGATCTATGTCAGGAATATTGGAAGTTTTTGATGTTGACTAGGAATTATTTGTAGCTTCCTTTTTAAAGTGCTACAGTTTTAAGGTAGTAGAAAAAAGTCATAAGTATGTACATTCTGGTTTCTAGAATGTGCTTGTGAATTTTCTTTGATAAGTGAGGCATATAATATTAACATTCATGAAATCACAATCATGAAACAAGTTAAGCATCCTGTTTCCCTTTGAATTTAAATCCCTTTATCTACTTTATAGGTATAGAAATGGATGGGAAAAATTAGCTTGCTGACACAATTGAAATCTTCCATTGAATGAAGCTTTTAAATTGTAGCACTAAAAATCATGGTCATTACTGACTGATGGTTTAAAAGAAAAATGACCATACATAGAAAGACCAACTTTTATCCTAAGAAAATTATGTCACTCTTGTGTGATAATTGAATTGATAATATTTTCTTTGCAATTCTAATTACACAGAGATTTGTAGTCTCTTTTCTTATTTTTTCCTTTTTCTCCTTTCTCTTCTCTTTTTTTCTCTTTCTTTTCTTTTCCTCTTCTTCATGGGTCTTTATTGTAATTTTACTTAAGGTTACGGAGAAGGGAAATATGTTGTATTCATTAATGGGGTACTTTGTGGTATGATTAGTTGGGACAATTCTCATTAAGTAAGCATCTAATTTCAGCTGTCTTATCTAGTTTTATTTTAGGCAATTTCATGTTTTTTTTTCATGTAGGTTAGAAACCTGCCCATTTTCTTTTTTTTTCTTTTTTTTAGAGACAGGGTCTTGCTCTGTCACCAAGGCTAAAGTGCAGTGGCATGATCATAGCTCACTGCAGCCTTGAACTCATGGGTTCAAGTGATCCTCTTGCCTCAGCCTCTTGAGTAGCTGGTGGTGCACACCACCGTGCCTGACTCCTGTCCATTTCATACTACACAGTGGTCTTGGAGAGAAACTGAGCTGAACATTCTGATATTTTAGGCTTCTCATTTGGCTGTAGTTTTCCACAAATGAGTGAAAGTGTCATATTTTGAGACTAAGACAAAGTTACCCAAATGAAGAAGAGTTATGAGAGTGGTTTACATAAAAAATTAATACTTTGATAAGACAAATGTCTTTCTCTAGAGTGTAAAAATATCTGGAAGTATCTACTCAAAATGGTAACTGATAATTCCCCATGGTAAAATATCAGCACTTATTTTCTTAACATTTTAAGTGTTTTTTTAAATAGGAGTGTAACTATATTCAGAGTTTTATTTGAGAAGTTGACATTTATTTCTTTTAAAAGTGAATGTAAACTTCTGGCCATGAGTAAATCTATTACAGCCAGGTTCTCCCACAACCAAGAATTCTGGACAAAATACAAAAAGCGAACCACTTGGGGACTCTGAAAAGTCAATAATAACAGGCCGATTGAGAGGGAAGTTGGAATATGAAGAATCACTGATACAGTGGCAGGAAGTTTCCTGGTTTTCTGTTCGTGTTTTTTTTCTTCCTTAACTCCCAGCTTTGACTCCAGGGTGGGCCAAATTGAGCGATTGTGTAGCAGGCGTGGATGGCAGAAACTTACAGAGCAGCCCATCTTTTTGGCCAGAGAAGTGGGAGAATGGAAGAATGTGAGGGGATTTTTTTTTTTCTTTCCTGGCCCTGCCTCTAGACTAGCCCCAGTGGAAAAACTATGCTATCGTGGTATAAGGGCAGCCGTTAGCGCCCATCTGTTTGGCTAGATCAACAGATAAAAGAAACCTCTCTTCATGCAAAGAATATGGGAGGAACATTTTATATACTTTTTTTCCCCATGTCTTTTCGCTTGCTATTATACTTTCCTCTGAGAGTATGCCTAGTCACATGGAACTGTACAATAGTGCAATGAGGTTCCTTCAGAGTTTGGCCAGTGGGACTGAGAAAGAAGCTCTCAGAGCCAGAGAGTATGGAGGGAAATCCAGGAATGGAAAGAGTGGGAGAAGGGGATTGCTAGTCTGTGTATGAACCATACAAGTTCCAGTCTTTCTCCAAGGTGGACATGTGTGGAACATACCCCCCAAATCATAGTCTCATAGCAGTCTTAGAGAACTGAACTGTGATGTAAACTATTGCCCTAGTCCCAGACCACCCCCTGAGTGGTACATGTGAGAGGCAGACTCAAATGACATAGTAAAGACTTCAAACTTGGAACTGACACCAGAGCTACTGTCCGTAGGAGAGATGGAATTTGCAGACTGATCTGAACGCAGTTGATTGTCCACTGAGACAAACAAACAAGCATCGCCATTTTTCAGAACCTCACAATATAATTATAATGATTAAGATAATAATTTTTCAGATCATAGAGAATTAAACTAGAGATTGTTAACAAATTATTTGGGAAATCCACAAATATTTAGAAATTAAACAACACACTTCTAAATAATCCAGGGGTAAAAGAAAAAATCTTAAGGGAAATGAGAAAATATTTTAAAATGACAACACAACATATCAAAATGTGTGGGATGTAGCTCAAGTAGGTTTCATTGGGAAATTTACAGCATGAAATACTTATTTTAGAAAAGAAGAGGGGGGTTCTGTTTCTAGAATGGTAGCATGAGGAGCTCCACAGATGTGCTCCCTAGCAAAACAAGCATAATTGGTAATTGGTAATTAAAAGTCTCTGGAAATTGTCCTAAAGGCATAGAGCAAATGAAGACATTTATTCAAGAAAATCAACTACAGCTTGGTAAGAACAGCAAGAGTTTTGGCACTTGAACCATGACTTGCTTTCACTTTTCCCCTGTTCCTCCTCCAGCTCAGCTTCACAGAAATTCCATTCCCTTTGGGTGTGGCAAAGAAGATGAAGTTTCTCTCCCCTCAGCTCCCAGTCAAGGGATACAGTATCGTATTGGGAGGGGCATGCTGCCAGCATTTCTTATCCCTTTGAAGTCTGAGTGGAGGTGGCTAAATTCCTGGTGAGTGCAGCTTAGTGGTTGGGGGAAAGGGCTCTCTTCCTCCACTCAGCTAAGACTGACAGGGCAGAAGCTCTGCCTCAGACACAGTAGGTCAAGAATACTGTGTCCTTCATTGTCCTTACCTTGACTTGTTCATAGGATAGAGATTTCACTCCAAGAGATGCAAACTGGGAACAAGAAAGCTATCCCTCTGCATAGTGCCCAGTGTAGTAGCTCATAGATTTTTGCATAGGGGGAGAGGCAGTCTGAAGACCAGTGAGATCAGAAGCTCTCCTCAAAGAAATGGACTAATGCAAACAGTGTTGGGAAGTTCAAACCTAAGGATGCTGTAGAAAACAATGGAGATTTTAAAGAGGAGTCTGGTGGTTCCTACTAATTAACAGCAATAAGCGAAACCACAGGCTAGTACATTCACCAGAGAGAACCAGGGACAGAGACAGCTAAGAAGAGTCCTCCTGGGATCAGAACAATCCTCAGAGACTACCTCAGCATCTACCCCTGCCTGAATTTAATTGGATCAGGCTATGGAGCAATTTATGACCAGGGTATTGTTGAAAATAATAGAACAAACAGCCAGCAATTAGTAGACATAATAGCTGGGTGTCATATCAAATTAGATTTACAGTTTGACAAAAAGATAAGGGGAAAAAACAGAGGAGCCCTGCTAAATCCACTGTCATCACAGGTGACTGTATGCATGCCCAAGGCTGCATACACTGAGGAGTGATTCCGAAGTCTTCACCCTGTGGGAGAAATATACTTTATGAAATAATCTAGCCAAGCCACTAATCAAATAAACAAATGAAAACAATTAAAATTACTCATGGAGAGGGGAATCAGTGTCCAAAGTTGCTACATTGTATTACCTAAAATGTCCAAGTTTCAAGAAAAAAAATTATAAGACATGCAAAGAAACAGGAAAGTATGGCCCTTATAGAGAGAAAAATTATGCAACAGAAATGGCCTGTGAGAGAGCTGAGAGACCAGATTTAACAAAGGCTTCAAAATAGCCATTACAAATGTGTTCAAAGAACTAAAGGAAATGATGTTTAAAGAAGTAAAGAAAACTGTGATGGGCCAGGTGCAGTGGCTCATGCCTGTAATCCCAGCACTTTGGGAGGCTGAGGTGGGCGGATCACGAGGTCAAGAGATCAAGACCATCCTGGCTAACATAGTGAAACCCCATCTCTACTAAAAATACAAAAAATTAGTTGGGTATGGTGGCACACACCTGTAGTCCCAGCTACTTGGGAAGCTGCGGCAGGAGGATCACTTGAACCTGGGAAGTGGAGGTTGCAGAGAGCCGAGATCGCACCATTGCACTCCAGCCTGGGTGACAGAGTGAGACTCCATCTGAAAAAACAAAAACAAAAACAAAAAACAGAAAGCTGTGATGACCATATCACATCAAATACAGAATATCATAAAGAGATTTAAATTATAAAAAAGAACCAGAGCTGGGCACAGTGGCATGCACCTGTAGTTCCAGCTCCTCAGGAGGCATAGCCACTGTACTCCAGCCTGGGCAACATAGTGAGACCCCCATCTCTAAAAAAGCAAAAAAAAAAAAAAAAAAAAAAGCAGATGGAAATTATAGTGTTAAACCATATAACCAAAGTGAAAAATTCACCATAGGAGCTCAGCAATAGATTTGAACTGGCAGAACATTCAGTGAACTTGAAGATAGATTGATAGAGATTATGCAGGCCAAAGAAGAGAGTGAAAAAAGAATGCAGAAAAATGAACATTGCCTCAGGGAAATGTGGAATACCATTAAGTGCACCAACATATGTGTAATGGGGGTACCAGAACAAGAGGAGACAAAGGAGCAGAAAATATGTTTGAAGAACGATTGGCTGGAAAATTTCTAGTTTGATGAGAAACATCAATTTGCACATCCAAAAAGCTCAATGCACTTCAAGTTTAAATACAAAGAGTCACACCTAGCCACAGTACTAAAATTGCTGAGAAACAAAGAGAAATCTTTTTTTTTTTTTTGAGATGAAGTGTCGCTCTTGTTGCCCAGGCTAGAGTGCAATGACATGATCTCAGCTTACTGCAACTTCTGCCTCCCGGGTTCAAGCGATTCTCCTGCCTCAGCCTCCCAAGTAGCTGGATTACAGGCATGTGCCACCACGCCTGACTAATTTTTTGTATTTTTAGTAGAGACAGGGTTTCTGCATGTTGATCAGACTGGTCTCGAACTCCTGACCTCAGGTGATCCACCCGCCTCGGCCTCCCAAAGTGCTGGGATTACAGGCATGAGCCACCGCACCTGGCCAACAAAGAGAAAATCTTGAAAGCACAAAGAGAGACAAGAAGAAAGTTGTAAATTATGAATCTAAACGCCCATCTAAAGAAACTGGCGAAAGAACAAGTTAAACCCAAAGTAAGCAGATGAAGGAAATAATAAAGATTAAAGTAGAAATCAATGAAATTGAACATAAGCAATAATAAAAATCAGTGAAACCAAAAGCTGGATTTTTAAGTGATGAATGGAATCAATGAACTTTTAGCCAGACTGACAAAGAATGAAAAGAAGAATGGATTTGCTAATATCAAGAATGAAAGAGAAGATACCATTACAGACAGTATAGATACTCAAAGTATAATAAGAGATTACTGCAAGCAACTCTCTGGGCATGAAAGGGAAAAAGTCCTTGAGCAACACAAACTACCAAAAATTCACTTAAGATGAAATAGATAACCTGAATAGTCCTATAGCTATTAAATAAATACAATTTATATTTTAAAACCTCCCAACAGGCTGGGCGCAGTGGCTCACACCCTATAATCCTAGCACTTTGGGAGGCCAAGGTGGCCTGATGACCTGAGGCCAGGAGTTTGAGACCAGCCTGGCCAACATGGTAAAACCTTGTCTCTACTAAAAATACAAAAATTAGCTGGATGTGGTGGCATGTGCCTGTAGTCCTAGCTACATGGGAGGCTGAAGCAGGAGAATTGCTTGAACCCAGGAGGTGGAGGTTGCAGTGAGCTGAGATCGTGCCACTGCACTCCAGCCTGGGCGATGAAGTGAGACTCCATCTCAAAAACAAAAACACAAACCTCCCAATAAAGAAAACTTCAGGCCTGCTTGGTTTCACTGACAAATTTAATTAAACAATTAAGGGAGAAATAATACCAATTCTATACCATCTCCACCGGAAGAGGGAACACTTTCCAGTTTGTGTTGTGAGGCCAGTTTTATCTTAGGGAGATATTCACATATCTGGCAAATACCTTTATCCAGAATATATCAAGATTCTTAAACCTCAACAATAAGAAAACAACCTAATTAAAAGATGAGACAAAAGATGCTGTGATGAGATACCACTACACACCTATTATAATAGTGAAAACAAACACCTGACAATACAAAATGCTGGTGAGGATGAGGAGCAACTGGAACCCTCACCTCTTGCTGCAAAATATTACTTGGAAAACAGTTGGCACTTAAAAAAATTAAAACACATTTATCACATGGCCCACCAATCTCACTCCTAAGTATTATGTGTGATGAAAGTCTGTGTTCACACAAAAACCTTATATGCAAGTATTTAGAACAGCTCTCTCTCTCCCTCTTTTTTGGTAATTGTTCAAAACTGCAAATAGTCCTAAATGCCCATCAGCTGGAGACTGGATAAACAAATTGTATGTACATGTATACAATGGAATACTCTTTAGTAATGAAAAGGACTCAATTATCAAATCACAAAATAAAGTGGATGAATTTCAAATATATTATATTGAATGGAAGAAGCCAGACTAAAAAGGCTGTTTTGTTTTAATTGCATTTATATGGTATTGTGGAAATGGTAAAACTATAAGGATGGAGAACAGATTAGTAGTTTCTAGGTGTTGGGCTAGAATTTGGCTACAAGGGTATAAATAGCACTAGGGATTTTTATTTTATTATTTTTTAAGTTTTGGGGTACATGTGCGGATGTGCAAGTTTGTTATATACGTGTGCCATGATGGTTTGCTGCACCTATTAACCCATCGCTTAAGCCCAGCGTGCATTAGCTCTTTTTTCTAATGCTCTCCCCACAACCCTCTAGCCTCCCCTGACAGGCCCCAGTGTGTGTTGTTCCCTTCCCTGTGTCCATGTGTTCTCACTGTTCAGCTGCCACTTATAAGTGAGAACGTGTGGTGGTTGGTTTTCTGTTCCTGCATTAGTTTGCTGAGGATCACAGCTTCCAGCTTCATCCATGTCCCTGCAAAGACATGATCTTTTTTCTTTTTATGGCTGCATAGTATTCCTTGGTGTATATGTACTACATTTTCTTTATCCAGTCTATCATTGGTGGGCATTTGGGTTGATTCCATGTCTTTGCTATTGTGAATAAGCACTAGGGATTTTTTTTTTGTTTGATGGAACTATTTTGTTATTTAAAAATTTTTAATTATGGATACATATTAGTTCATATTTATGGGGACGTGATATTTTGATACAAGCATACTATGTGTTATAATCAAATCAGAGTAATTGAGGTATCATTTACCTCAAACATTTACCATTTCTTTGCGATAGGAATATTTCAATGCCATTTTTCAGTTATTTTAAAATATACAGTAAGTTATTGTTAACTATAGTTACCCTACCATGCTACTGAACACTAGATTTTATTCCTTCTATCTAGCTACATTTTCGTACCTATTTACCAGTCCCTATTTAACCCTCACTCCCCACTACCCCTCCCAGCCTCTGGTAACCATCATTCTATTTTATACCTCCATGAGTTCATTTTCTTTTTTATAGCTAGCACATTAGCACATATGAGTGAGAACATGTGATATTTGTCTTTCTGTGCTTGCCTTATTTCATTTAACATAATGTCTTCCAGTTCTATTCTTGTTGTTGCAAATGACAGTATTTCATTCTTATGACTAAATAATATTCATTTGTGTATATATACCACGTTTTCTTTATCCATTTATCCTTTGATGGGCAATTAGATTGATTCCATATCTTGGCTACTGTGAATAGTGCTGCAGTAAATGTGGGAGTTTACCATAAATGCAATAATCTGTCCCATGTTTACTACAGCACTATTAGATATCTCTTCCATATACTGATTTCCTTTCTTTTGGATGTAGACCCAGCATTGGGATTGATGAATCTTATGGTAGTTCTATTTTTAGTTTTTTACGAAACCGCCATACTGTTCTCCATAGTGGCTGTGCTAATTTACATTCCCACCACCAGTGTCTAGGGGCTCCCCTTTCTCCATATCCTCGTCAGCATCCTTCATTGCTTGTCATTTTGATGTAAGCCATTTTAACTGATGTGAGATGGTATCTCATTGTGGTTTTGATTTGCATTTCTTTGATGATTAATGATTTGAGTATTTTTTTCATATACCTGCTGGCCATTTGTATGTCTTCTTCTGAGAAGTGTCTATTGAGATCTTCTACCCATTTAAAAATGAGGGATTTTCCCCCTATTAAGTTGTGTGAACTCTTTATTTTGGTCATTAATCTCATGTCAGATACTTAGTTTGCAAATATCTCACATTTTGTGGGTTGTCTCTTCACTTTGTTGATTGTTTCCTTTGCTGTGCAGAAGCTTTTTAGCTTGCTGTGGCCCCATCTGTCCATTTTTGCTTTGGCTGCTTGTGTTTTTGAGGTCTTACTCAGATAATCTTTGCAGAGACCAATATCCTGGAGTGTTTCCCCAACAGAACTGTTTTCATTGTATTTTGCTGGTTATACCACTGTATTCTTTTGTCAAAGCTCACAGAGGCATAGAGGGAATTTAAATTTAAAAAATTTAAAAAGTTAATATATTCTGCTGTTTTCCATGAGGAGTCAGCCATGAGCAACGTTTTATTTTTTTTGTCTTGTGTTTTATTTATTGTTTTAAGGAAAAAGAAAGAAATTATTTGTGCTCCTGACCTGCAAGGATATATTCCATTTATAGCTGTAGCTAACGATGGGTAAAAGCGCTGAAGCCTATCAGAGTGACTAATAATTTGTTTTTCTGTGTAGTATGTTTCCGTTTAAAAATCATGATTCACCTAGAGTTACCTTTTTGAAAGAACTGAAAAAAATTTTGAGGCTGGGTGTGGTAGCTTACGCCTGTAATCCCAGCACTTTGGGAGATCGAGGCGAGTGGATCATGAGGTCAAGAGATCCAGACCATCCTGGCCAACATGGTGAAACCCCGTCTCTACTAATTTTTGTATTTTTGTAAAAATTTTTGTAAAAATACAAAAATTAGCTGGGCATGGTGGCATGTGCTTATAGTTCCAGTTACTCAGGAGGCTGAGGCAGGAGAATTGCTTGAACCTGGGAGGTGGAGGTTGCAGTGAGCCGAGATTGCACCACTGCTTTCCAGCCTGGCAATAGAGTGAGACTCTGTCTCAAAAAAAAAAAAAAAAAAAAAAAAGGGGAGATTGGAGAAATTACCATGCTTCATGTATTATTATTATTATTTTTTAATTTGATCACTTGCGTTTATTCTATTCTATTCTTTTTTTTTTATTTTTTTGCACACAAAACAAACATTTTCTAAAAATACATGCAAACAAATAGATGGATATCAAACGTATTAGGAAGGTTGCACATGGGAAGACGGGGAATAGAAATGGGGGTGGGAAATAAAGAAAATAAATGAGAGAGGGACTTTGTATGGATCAACGATAATAACTCAATACTCTATTTGACAAAGGAGAAGGAAGAGGAAGAAAAAGAAAGTGGGATAAAGGATCAGAAAGGGAGGAAAATAGAAAAAATTAGAGTATGACTCCAGGGTAGACCTGTTTTGTTGTTGCTGGGTTGGTTGGTTGGTCTGTTGTATTTTTCATATGTTTCGCCATGTTGGCCAGGCTGGTCTCGAACTCCTAGCCTCAAGTGATCAACCTGCCTCGGCCTCCCGGAGTGCTGGGACTACAGGCGTGAGCCACCACGTCCAGCCCCCACATTGCGTCTGGCCTCTGTGGTAGACCTCCCAGAGGGGGCGGCCGGGCAGAGGCGCTCCTCACTTCCCAGACGGGGTGGCCAGGCAGAGGCGCTCCTCACTTCCCACACGGGGCGGCCGGGCAGAGGCACTCCTCACATCCCAGACGATGGGCGGCTGGGCAGAGGCGCTCCACGCTTCCCAGACGATGGGCGGCCGGGCAGAGGCGCTCCTCACTTCCCAGACGATGGGCGGCCGGGCAGAGGCGCTCCTCACATCCCAGACGGGGTGGCCAGGCAGAGATGCTCCTCACTTCCCAGACGATGGGCGGCGGCCGGTCAGAGGCTCTCCTCACTTCCCAGACGGGGCAGCGGCTGGGCAGAGGCGCTCCTCACTTCCCCGTCTTTCCCAGATGGAGCAGCTGGGCAGAGGCTCTCCTCACTTTCCAGACGGGGCGGCCGCCAGAGGCGCTCCTCACATCCCAGACGATGGGCGACCGGGCAGAGACGCTCCTTACTTCCTAGACGGGGTGGCGGCCGGGCAGAGGCGCTCCTCACTTCCCAGATGGGGCGGCCGGGCAGAGGCGCTCCTCACATTCCAGGCGATGGGCGGCTGGGCAGAGACGCTCCCCACCCCCCAGACGGGGCGGCGGCCGGGCAGAGGCTGCAATCCTAGCACCCTAGGAGGCCAAGGCAGGCGGCTGGGAGGCGGAGGCTGCAGCGAGCCAAGACCATGCCACCGCACTCCAGCCCGGGCAACACTGAGCACCGAGTGAGCGAGACTCCGTCTGCAGCCCCAGCACGTCGGGAGGCCGAGGCGGGCAGACCACCCGAGGTCAGGAGCTGGAGACCAGCCTGGCCAACATGGCGAAATCCCGCCTCCAGCCAAAGGACAAAAACCAGGCAGGAGTGGTGGCGCGCGCCCGCAATCCCAGGCAGCCCGCAGGCCGAGGCAGGAGAATTATGGGAGCTGGAGGCAGGGAGTCTGCAGCGAGCCAACTACACTCCAGCCTGGGCAACAGAGAGAAGAAAAGAGAGGAAGAAAGGAAGGAAGGAAGGAAGGAAGATTGCTTCATATATTATTTTTAAAATGGTATGGCAGTTTCTAAAAGTGAATAAAAGGTATGGTTCCCGAACAAAGACCAACTAAAAGAATGGGATGTGGATTTATAGACTTTTCACATAGTCATGGGATAGTTATAAAACTGATTTAACTGGGGCATAAAGAAATGCTAATTAAATGAGTTCATTTGAACAAAGCTAGACAATAACATGAAAAGGATAGTTCCCTTTCCATGTTTTCACCTGAAAGCTTAAAATGAAGTACAAACACACTCCTGAATAGCTTTGTGTAAAAACAGTAATGAAAACCAAGTGCAGATTAAAATAAATAATGGTAAAATTTGACAACATTCTGTGATGTGCTCAAAGTGATATTGAGGATCAAAGATCCCTTATTTAATTTAATCAATTAAAAAAAAAACACGCCAAAATAAAAACAAAAACCTACAAGAAACAATCAAAATTTCGCCCAAAACATTAGAACTAATCAATGAAACAGAAGCTGGATCTTTGCAAAGAACAATAAAACGGAAAACTTTATGGTGTCTTCAATGTGATCTAGAAACAAGAAAGAGGACAAAAAAACAGTGTTAATTGTTGAAAAGAGATCATAATGGTAGGTACAGGGCTCTCACAATTATAGGTAAGCACTGTATCTGCTGGTATATAAAATGCATCAGTGTGTAAGGAACGTTACAAATTTCAAGGAAAAGTTGGTAAATACTTTTTATTACTTACCCTTCCCTTGTCTTGTAGCTGGGTCAAATTTTTTCTAACCCTCTGCTGGGTCAAAATTTTCTTCCTCTGTTCTTCCTGTAAGAAATGTGGGAAGCCTGGCCATTGTACTCAGTGTGGCCTTCATTTTGGGGCTGATTTAGACCTGCTTTAACCTTCATTTCGGGGCTTATTGAGGGCACCTGTCAAACTGGCATAGCCAACAGACAAGGAAGTCCAGCTGAGATTGTTACTGAAACACCAGGGGTTCAGTCTAGGCCGTGCTGCTTGCTGCACAGAAGGCCAATCACTGAGACAACAATTATTGCCAAGGAAGAAGGCTTTAATTGAGTGCTGCAGCCAAGGAGATGGGAGATCAATCTCAGATTAATCTCTGAGTGACTAAAATTAGAGGTTTACATAGCAGGGAAGAACTGTAACAATGTGTAAGAAAACAGGAACTAGGGAGGAATAAAGGAGCAATCATGGTGAATGAGGGGTCCAGCATTTCATTGTCTGGATGTGGTGATCTGGTCAGTTTCAGTTCTTTGATATTTTGTTGAGATGCCTGAGGAGGGAACTCAGATAAAACAAATGCAAGTTTCAAACTTTAAGACCAGAAGAGCCCATTTCTATGTTTATCCAAAAGAACCGTCTATGGGACTGTTGGGTTGATTTCAAGAATGCCCTGTCCCAGTAGATGAGCTGCCCAAGTTGCTGACTCACAGAATTGGGTGCTAAATAAAATGGTTGTAGTTTCAAGCCATGAAGTTTTGGGGTGATCTGTTATGCAGCAAAAAGCTAACTGATATGGTAGATATTGCCAGTTTTCCAAAGTGACTGTGCCAATCTACCTTCTCAGCAGCACTGTGTGCTACAGCCCATTACTGTGCCTGTTCTTCAATACCTAGTATTGTCAGGGTTTTGTTTTTTTTTTGTTTGAGGCAGAGTCTCTGTCACCCAGGCTGGAGTGCAGTGGCATGATCTCGGCTCACTGCAACCTCTGCCTCCCAGGTTTCAGTGATTCTCCTGCTTCAGCCTCCTGAGTAGCTAGGATTACAGGTGTCTGCCATCATACCTGGCTAATTTTTATATTTTTAGTAGAGACAGGGTTTCACCATGTTGGCCAAGCTGGTCTCGAACTCCTGACCTCAGGTGATCCATCTGCCTCGGCCTCCTAAAGTATTGGGATGACAGGCATGAGCCACTGTGCCTGGCCAGGTAATTTTTTTTTTTAATTAAAAAAAACTAGCCATTCTTGAGAGTAGTTAGTGACATTGTATTGTGTGGTTTTAATATGTTTTCCTGATGACTAGTAAAGTTGGGTGCATTTTAATATATTTATTGTCAATTTGGATAGCCTCTCAAAGTAAAGTGTTTACTGAAAGCTTTGTCAGTTTTCCTGTTATCTGCCCTTTTCCTATTCCTATATAAGGGCTTTTTCTCTATTCTGCATGAGAGTCCTTTTGGAATATAGTATTGTAAATTTTCTGTGGAAAAATGGTGTTAAAGTTCTAAAATATTGACTTAAAACATAATTTTGGAGCATATTCAATTCGGTGTTGAAGAGTGAATCTATTTTGTTCTATGGAGAGAGTTTCGGCACTTCTGACTGATGCTGTGATTTAAAAACATTTATTTTAGTTGTGTTGCTGGTAATATATTGCTTGACAATGTCCTTCTCGCTAAGATAGTATATCAGATAAAATGCCTTTTAATTTTTCTGGAAATGTAAAACTTCTCTATTTGATAACCATTAGTTTATAAGAGGTTCTTTGCTTATGTCAGTTTGACCAAATGCCAAGTAATTTTAAAAAACAAGTGGGCAGAAAACTCTAACAACCAACAAACAAATCTGCTAAAAAAAACCCAAAATGTCAAAAGCCAGTTTTCATTAAAAAGTATTCAGATGTCTGTTTTCATGTCTAGCCTAAGTTATTACATATTTTATTATTGCGATTCTATTTGCTTGTTAAGCAAGAAATGTGCAAACATGTTATTTATTCGTGCCATTGGAACTTAATTATTTTCAGCTTTGCTTTCTATGCAATATTTTCTTTGACTTCAGTGTTTCATTTAAGTCTTTTTTATTTTCCATTTTGGACATTTATTGTGGTATTCTTTTTTTGAGGTAGTATGAGAGAACAAGAACTTTTCTAAAAGAGCATAAAAAAAGTAAATGTTAAGACTGTTTACAGATTGCTTCAAGTTCCATGTTACTTGTGGATTACAAAGTGGGAACATTGAACTTCAAAGCACATCTGGCTGCTGTTACAAAATCAGAAAATAGATTGCTTATTTCCCCCAAATAGACTCAAGAACATGCTTTACCATGAATAATTCCCATTGCATATTAAAATTGGTTATGAGACAAACTCAGTGTATTATAAATGAATAACAACATAATTCACTGTTGTTTACAGTGTTCATTGTTGCTTTAAAAAATTAGAATAGACATTTTCTATTTATTTGTCAACTTG